>NW_016909918.1:324048-357523 GCF_001483705.2 Eufriesea mexicana
CATATTTCAAATCATGGGATCTTTATGTTATATAATTAAAAATATTAATAAAAATATATATATTTAATAATGTGTTTAGGTTAGGTTTGCAAGTATGATTTTATTCACAGTTTAAGTAGATTTGCATTCAATAGGAGGTACTTTGGTTCACGTTTATGTAAAATTATTCTAATTAGGATCTGGTTATTTTATATAATTTTATTTTATTTGAAGTAACTAAGGTCTAATAAAAGTATTATTATAGGTTTTGATTAAATTGTGACAATTTTATATTTAATTTAATTCAAAGTTATAGCAATATATATATCTTCCAGATTTTGTAATTTTATTAACAAATTACACAATTATTATTCAATTCCTTATTTTTATTTCATTATTATTTATTATCATTAAATAGGAATAAATAAATATTTCAATACATAAACAAAAATTTGCCAAATTGCATCCTCGGACATCCAACTAAGGAATTCAATATGGCGTCAATGAAGTTATTAAACTATTATAATATTGTCATTTACAAATCACTCTGTGACGTTTAACTAATCGTAAGGAATTCAACATGGTGTCAATAAAGTCACTCCGCCATTACTACTTTGAACTAAAAATTCGTCGCAATTTCAATAACAAATAAGAGTCTACCTATCATCCTCCAATACTCCAAAATATAACTGAGAAAATGCAATATAAACCCCATAACGAAATAAAAAATTCTTTGGAAGAGCCCTATCTCACAAAACCGTCTTCTGAAATACGTATTCCATATAGTATATAATACAAAACTATAAAAATTTTACAATAAAATTTCCCAAAAATTTCTTCCACCCAACTTAATCTAAATTAAAATCAACCCTACGCGATCTAAAAGTCCCCTAACCCGAATTGGACGATTTGGATAAACCACCCTCGCCCTGTTCGCATTTGCTCTGATCGCTGCAGCTCTCGTGCACCTCCAGGACCTCGTGGATTCCGCAAACGATCGAAATCTGGCCGGTGGAGGGGTCTGGGACTCACGGGCCCCGGACAGACGGAGAAATTCCCGTAATGAAAGGGCTGAAAACCGCGGGGCCGCGATTCGGTGCCTGGACGAGAGAAAAGGGGAAGCCGGTGGAGGTGGAGGAGGCGGTGGCCGCCACGGAGAGGTGGAAGCGGTCGCTGGAGGATGGACCACGGCGTAGGTGCACAGGCTGGGAAGGGGAAGCATAGGAGGAAGCAGCGAGGCGCGCGCGAGCGAAACAAAGCGGCGACGACCACGTCGGGAGGTGGAGATGGAGATGGGTGGTATTCGAAAAAGAGGAGGCAAGAAGAGTTGCGAGGAACTAGCCTCGAGACGATCGAGGGAAAACGGGATCGTTAATGGATCTGGGTAGGATGCTGGGATGGAGATGGTTTAGGATTTGGAAGACACTTTGGGGAATTTCAGGGTGTGGGAGTTGAGGTGGAGCTTGGCTCTTCGAGATTTCCTTGATAATTTTTAGATTTTTCTTGGAATATCGTGGATAGGAAAGTTTTAAAATACGTATTAGCTTTTGTTGTTAGTTGTTGATTTAGGGGTGTGAGAGGGTGAGTTGAGGTAAATTTTGGCTCGTAGATTTTGCAATTAATTTAATGATTTTTAGATTTTTCTTGGAATATCGTGGATGCATTGGAAGTTTTGAAAATACGTATTAGCCTTTGTTGATTTTTGTTGTTTCAGGGGTGTGATAGGGTGAGTTGAAATCTTGGTTCATAGATTTTTCAACCGATTTGACGATTTTTAGATTTTTCTTGGAATATCGTGGATGCATTGGAAGTTTTGAAAATATGTATTAGCCTTTGTTGATTATTGTTGTTTCAGGGGTGTGATAGGGTGAGTTGAAATCTTGGTTCATAGATTTTTCAACCGATTTGACGATTTTTAGATTTTTCTTGGAATATCGTGGATGCATTGGAAGTTTTGAAAATACGTATTAGCTTTTGTTGATTATTGTTGTTTCAAGGGTGTGATAGGGTGAGTTGAGATCTTGGTTCATAGATTTTTCAACCGATTTGACGATTTTTAGATTTTTCTTGGAATATCGTGGATGCATTGGAAGTTTTGAAAATACGTATTAGCTTTTGTTGATTATTGTTGTTTCAAGGGTGTGATAGGGTGAGTTGAGATCTTGGTTCATAGATTTTTCAACCGATTTGACGATTTTTAGATTTTTCTTGGAATATCGTGGATGCATTGGAAGTTTTGAAAATACGTATTAGCTTTTGTTGATTATTGTTGTTTCAAGGGTGTGATAGGGTGAGTTGAGATCTTGGTTCATAGATTTTTCAACCGATTTGACGATTTTTAGATTTTTCTTGGAATATCGTGGATGCATTGGAAGTTTTGAAAATACGTATTAGCTTTTGTTGATTATTGTTGTTTCAAGGGTGTGATAGGGTGAGTTGAGATCTTGGTTCATAGATTTTTCAACCGATTTGACGATTTTTAGATTTTTCTTGGAATATCGTGGATGCATTGGAAGTTTTGAAAATACGTATTAGCTTTTGTTGATTATTGTTGTTTCAAGGGTGTGATAGGGTGAGTTGAGATCTTGGTTCATAGATTTTTCAACCGATTTGACGATTTTTAGATTTTTCTTGGAATATCGTGGATGCATTGGAAGTTTTGAAAATACGTATTAGCTTTTGTTGATTATTGTTGTTTCAAGGGTGTGATAGGGTGAGTTGAGATCTTGGTTCATAGATTTTTCAACCGATTTGACGATTTTTAGATTTTTCTTGGAATATCGTGGATGCATTGGAAGTTTTGAAAATACGTATTAGCTTTTGTTGATTATTGTTGTTTCAAGGGTGTGATAGGGTGAGTTGAGATCTTGGTTCATAGATTTTTCAACCGATTTGACGATTTTTAGATTTTTCTTGGAATATCGTGGATGCATTGGAAGTTTTGAAAATACGTATTAGCTTTTGTTGATTATTGTTGTTTCAAGGGTGTGATAGGGTGAGTTGAGATCTTGGTTCATAGATTTTTCAACCGATTTGACGATTTTTAGATTTTTCTTGGAATATCGTGGATGCATTGGAAGTTTTGAAAATACGTATTAGCTTTTGTTGATTATTGTTGTTTCAAGGGTGTGATAGGGTGAGTTGAGATCTTGGTTCATAGATTTTTCAACCGATTTGACGATTTTTAGATTTTTCTTGGAATATCGTGGATGCATTGGAAGTTTTGAAAATACGTATTAGCTTTTGTTGATTATTGTTGTTTCAAGGGTGTGATAGGGTGAGTTGAGATCTTGGTTCATAGATTTTTCAACCGATTTGACGATTTTTAGATTTTTCTTGGAATATCGTGGATGCATTGGAAGTTTTGAAAATACGTATTAGCTTTTGTTGATTATTGTTGTTTCAAGGGTGTGATAGGGTGAGTTGAGATCTTGGTTCATAGATTTTTCAACCGATTTGACGATTTTTAGATTTTTCTTGGAATATCGTGGATGCATTGGAAGTTTTGAAAATACGTATTAGCTTTTGTTGATTATTGTTGTTTCAAGGGTGTGATAGGGTGAGTTGAGATCTTGGTTCATAGATTTTTCAACCGATTTGACGATTTTTAGATTTTTCTTGGAATATCGTGGATTGGAAATATTGAAGATAGGTATTAGCATTTATCGATTTATTTTCATTTAAGGGTGTAAGAGGGTGAGTTAATATAGATCTTGGTTTCATAGATTTTGCAATTAATTTAATGATTTTTAGATTATCATAGATTGGAAGCGTTGAAGATAAGTATTAGTATTCATCGATTTATTTTTATTTAAGGGTGTAAGAGGGTGAGTTAATATAGATCTTGGTTCGTTGATTTTGCAATGAATTTAATGATTTTTAGATTTTTGTTGGAATATTGTGGATAGGAAATTTTAAAAATAAGTATTAGCTTTTATTGAGTGTTGTTGATTTAGGGGTGCAAGAAGGTGAGTTAATATACATCATAATTCGTATATTTTGTAATTAATTTAATGATTTTTAGATTTTTGTTGAGATATCGAGAATTGGACAACCTTGTACATAGGTATTAATCTTTGTTGATTGTAATTGATTTAGGGGTGTAAGGGGGTGAGTTGTGATGGAAGTTTGTGGATTTTGTGATTAATTTAATAATATTTGCAATTTTATTAGAATATCCTGAAGTGGAAACATTTGGGTAGGTTTTTCTGGACAGATTACGATATGATTATTGACCTTTTGGTTCGAATTTTGGTTATTAAGAATTTTTATATTTCCCTTGAAATGTTTGTATTTGCATGTAGCTATTTGATTTTACTGAGGGATTGTGATACGATTATTGATCTTCATTTTGGAATTTTTATATTGTAATGATTTTCATAGTGTTGTTAAAATATTGTGTATTGAAAATTTGTGAATTCCTATGAATTTGACGAATATTGTGTGAAGTTTAATAAAATATGTCAATAATATATCTTATTAGAATAAGTTCTTTTTTGAAATGATTAAAAAGCACTACTCTCTTGTAATTTTATAGCTATTCTCTATTTAACTTGGGAATTGAAACTTGGAAATTTTAGGACTTACATAGAGACCAATTAGTCATTTCTCTAATGAAATATCAATCTCATAATAAAGGTTATTAAATATAACGCAATAAAATTAATAAAGAATTTCAGTAATTTAAAAATAAGAATTAAATAATAATTAAAAATAAAGAATTTTATAGTAATATTTATTAAAAATCTATATAAAATTGACCAAACAGAATATGATTAAAATAAACGCTACTAAACTAATTAAGATCCAAAAATAAAGAAAAAAATATAAAATACCTACAATAATAACCACATTCTTTAAAAGACTAATCAGAAGGAAACGTAAAGAAAGCATACTATACTTCGTTACAGAAAATACAAATCATTAACCAATTTTAGACTTAACGTTATGGTTAGTATATATTAACACATAAATTAAGGTCTTTGAAACCCATAAGAGTTAACAATAAACTATACCAAAAACAATAAAAAACGTAAAATAAAAGAATTTTAAAAGACTAAAAAGGTAGTAATGAAACTGCGATCAGAATCTAGCTCAAAGGAAGCAAACATAATCGAGTAGTTAACCCGGAATATCGCAACGCTATGCCACATAAAAGTCTATCAAGAAACATTGCAGAAATTAGCCTGATTTAACCGATGCATCAAAGTAGTCGAAAAAGTATAGGAATCTAAGGATGAGATGGTACAAGAGCCAAAGTGAATGCTGTGGGTGAAACCCAGATTGAAGAAGTCGAAGAGAAGAAAGATTGCAAGTGAACCTAAGATCACGAAGTATCGTGACAGACATTATCCACTGAAGAAATTTAAGAACTTCAAAAATCGGTGAAAGTAACAATGTAGTCTAGATGAAACGTGTACAGAGAATGAACTATTCCCAGTGAAAGTGAAAGATGGAGGAAGAAAAGTAATTTATGGGGATGAACGGAGAATAATATTTAACAAAATCAATTCCATATTCGAGATAAAAGCTCTATTGCAAATAACAGTAAAAAATAATAAGAAAATTAAAGAAAATTCGACAGACTTGACACTAGAATTAACTATCAAAATGACAACTCCCTAACTTACTGTTTTTCCAATTATCATAAATATAAAAATGTTTTTAGTTTTAATTAAACTTATTGTTCATTTTTATCGACTGGGGATCACGATTATAAATATTTATTAATTTTCATTGCAGCACTTCAATTGTAATTATGTGCATATTTACATATTTAGATATATACAGATTAGTTTAGGTGAGGATCCAAGAGACAAAATTTAAATTAATCAAACGAGTGTTTTAAGTAGAACGAGGTCAAAATATTAAGTGATTTATAAAATATAAAAATTTAATGGAATCTAAAGAAAAATTGCCTGAATCCAGATGATCCGGATGAAAATAAAATCAAAGAAGAGATGAAAAGATGAAAATATATAAATACGCCCATATACATCAAACCTGTATAGTAAATCCCCAAATAATAATTTCTAAACAATTTATACACCTACAGACTTACACACTTCCATAGACACAGACATAGACATTTAAATATACAATAAAAGACACAGATTTGTAAAATTACAGAATTCTGTAGATACAAACAGATTTACAAATATAAACTCCTAGACATTAACAGACTGACGAACTTATAAATTTCCATAGACAATACAAGGCATAGACTTCCAAGTACATGCATACAGTGAACCACAGTGAACTATTTCAAGATACTCCCAGAATTATTGAAAAGAAAAAGGGTGCCAAAAATTCCAGTAAAATCATCTTGAAAATCTTCTTAAATCATACTCTAAAACCACCCAAAAGTTTAATTAAACTATCAGCAAACTAGCAAAACACAACAAACAAACAGTCTAAACTGATAACATTCCTCGGTCCACCCTGGACAAATCCATAGGCAATAATAGATACAGAGACTTCAGCAAAACGGTAAGCTCTATCAAGAGTCATGGAACTTTACATAATTCGCAGAGGAATCTAGGAGAACCTGGACCAAGCCGAAATCAGGAAGGAAGGATCCAGAACGGTGGATAAGGAGCGATAGGTGGATCGGAGAACCCTAAGCTCTGATGGCGTCTAGCGCATAGACCGCGCGAGAGGATGAGGAAGATCCGACGGAAGCAAGGGAGAAGGCTGAACGGAGGCGAGCGAAAGACTCAAAGAGGACGAGGCCAAAGTGGAAGATAAGGGAGAAAGGAAGAGAAGGCGAGCCGCGAGTCGTGGCACAGGCAAGGGGGTTAGTTAGGCGCGTGGGGCCACGTGCGTTCCCACGGTTTCGAGAGGCATATCGCACCACAGCCCTCCGTTTCGCTTCCCTCATCCCCTCTCTGTGGACCCCGTGGAAGGCCGGCTCTCGATGCTTATACAACATTATATACGGCTTCAAGTGTATGCATACACTTACAGTATGCGGTGGACCTGCACTTATATCAACTTGATACATATATACATATATGTGCTATTTTTTTTAAATTATTTTTAATCTACGATAGTCCTTTCAATCTAGAAATAATCTAAATATATAATAATAATAGTGATAATAATAAGTTTTTCCGTTTTAGATTATTTTTTGTCTATTTTCAATCTGAAAGGGCAAATATTAATCATAAAGAATCTGAAGATGTATATATATACACACTATATATAGTATATATCATATATATAAAATACACTAAAAATAATCTAAAACAGAAAGATATATACATATATACATCTTCAGATTCTTTATAATTAATATTTATTCTTTTAGATTGGAAATATATATATATATAGCTTTTCCATTTTAGATTATTTTTAGTGTATTTTTAATCAAAAAGAATAATTAATATTAATTTTAAATAAATCTGGATACCTATATATACGTATGAATGGATGTATATATTAATATGGTAATATGGATATGTGAATGTATATGAAAAATTGAGCAAGATTTGAGAATTTTTAGATTACTACGCTTATATAATTTATGTAATTTATGTTAGTTAAAATTTAATATATATTGTAATCTATATTTAGATTAATATATATATGAACAATGAATCGTGCATAGTCTTAAAATTATTATAATACATGTCAGCAAAGATAAAAAAT
Organism: Eufriesea mexicana; assembly: GCF_001483705.2. NCBI lineage: Eukaryota > Metazoa > Arthropoda > Insecta > Hymenoptera > Apidae > Eufriesea > Eufriesea mexicana. Next base: position 331,678 of record NW_016909918.1, read on the forward strand.
AATTTAGTGATGTATATGATACTTACGTACCGTGGTGGCGCTAGTGTGTTCAATGCAAAGCCGTCTTAAGGTAGCCGTAAGTAACATAAAATGAGTCACTATTATACTAGACCTTCATTTTCCATTAATCTTATAATAAATATATTGTAATATAGAAAAATGTTTCAGACAAAAGTTATAAAATACCACCATAATACTTTTGCCTGAGTATCTATAAATTTTACTAGACATATTTCTCTGTACTATTCGTATCTTTTAATTTCTTTTCATTTCCACGTTCAAAGATAACATACATACTCTGTGTATGTAAATAAATATAAATATAAATATAGATATATGCATAGTTTAATAATAAATATACCGTAAATATAATACACGTTATATTTTCTACATTTACTGATACCATTTTGATCCTTCTTCTTGCTGAAAATCATCACCGTTTCGAATATATCATTCGTTAAAATAAGCATACTATGTAAAAACGTTCATATATTTTCACGAATGTAAATACAGAGATAAATATAAATAATATAATATACACATTGATATATATGCGTGTGTGTATATATAGGCAGGTCTCGGTAGAATGCCACGCCATCCCCTTCCCCTCGCGGCGTGGCCAACGAGCCAGAGGTTCCCGGGCCTCCTACACCCCCTCGATCTCTCTTCTCCCGTTCCACGGCCTCCTCCTTCGTCCTTCCTTCCTCCTCGCTAGCGTTGGCGGCGCGCTGACCTCTGACCTCCCATTACCGGCTCGACTGACCGACGACTCGACTCCCTCGCACATGCAGACCCGTGCACGGTTAGACACGCTGCCTCGACGCGATATAGACGTACACGTTCCTCGCGGAACGAGCCGCGTCCGGCCGGGACCAGCCCGCGGGAATTTCGGGGAATTGAATGTTGCCGGGGACCGTCCTCTTCGGATGGATCTTTGGGGATGGATGGAGGAATGCGGGGTTGATTGGACGTCGGATTTCATCGGGGCGATTGCGTGGGTAACGAGGACCTTTGCACTGGACTATGGGTATTTTCGGGTATCCGATGTCGCTGAGATAGGGATATAGAGATTAGAGGTTTCGGTGAGTAGAGGGAAGTTCGGTGGGATCTAGGGAAATTTTAGGAAAGATGAAGGTGAGGATTTTGAGAGGTTGATTCGAGTGAGGTGGGATAGTGATGGATTAAAAAGATGTATTTTGGACGATTCTGTGAGTAGAGAAGGTTCTGGTAAGTTTGGTGGGATCTAGGGAAATTTTCGGAAAGGTGAAGGTGAGGATTTTGAGAGGTGGATTCGAGTGAGGTGGGATAGTGATGGATTAAAAAGATGTATTTTGGACGATTCTGTGAGTAGAGAAGGTTCTGGTAAGTTTGGTGGGATCTAGGGAAATTTTCGGAAAGGTGAAGGTGAGGATTTTGAGAGGTGGATTCGAGTGAGGTGGGATAGTGATGGATTAAAAAGATGTATTTTGGACGATTCTGTGATTAGAGAAGGTTCTGGTGAGGTCTAGGGGAATTTTGTGAAAGTGCAGTTAAGGATTTTCAGAGGTGAGTATAGCAAGATAAGTGAGGTGGTCCTGAAGGTAAATTACAGGAACACCTTTCGCACTATTTTATAAGTTGGGGATGTTTGGGAAAAAGTCTAGTGAAATTTTAGGAAAAAGTAACTAAGGATTATATCGTTTGAGGTGAATCCTGAAAGATGGGAAAAGATAGATACGTAATGGACGATTGTATAACTAGTGAAAATTTTAGTGAGATCTAGGGGAATTTTAGGTAGCTGCAATTATGAACTTAGAGAGATGAATATAGTAAAATAGGCGAGGGGAATTTTAAAGTAAATTAGAGGAATATCTTCCGGACTGTTTTATAAATTGGGGATGTTTTGAAGAAAGTCTAGGGGAATTTTAGGAAAAAGTACCTAAGGATTACATCGATAAAAGTAAATCCTGTGAGATAGGAAAGGATAGATAAAGCGGATTAAACGGATATCTTATGGGCGATTATGTAACTAGTGGAAATTTTGTCTAGGGAAATTTTACGAAACTGCAATTAAGAACCACATAGTTCCAGATGAATCTTCAGAGTTAAGTAGATGTAAGCAAGATAAATTGAAAGGACATTATTTACACGTTTCTACAAATGGACTCGAAGAAAGTCTAGAGGAATTTGATGGAACTAAACCTAATTAGGGAGCATCCCGTTTGAAATGGATCCTGTTAGGAGATGGGTAGTTTCCATGATCATTCCACCATTCTATTAAATTTCGTATTACATTCCATCCCAAAAAATATTCTACTAAAATCATTTTACTAATATTTCACTAATCCTTTATACTCCATTAATACCATAAACCAATAAGATGTCATTAAAACGAAGAGGACGTCAGAAGCCTGGACAAAGATAGCGAAGCTGAAGATTGTTCACCCCGAGAGTCTTGTGCAATAAATTAAAAAAATAAACACAGTGATTCCACGCACTTTATCCTGACAGTAACGTCCAGTTTCACAGAAAAGTCAACGAAACGTGCATTTAACCAGCTAGTCGTTCCGCGTCGCGGCCACCTTCCGTTTCAGTGGAAGAGGAAGCCGTGTCGTTAACGCGAAGATACGATCCCTCGACGACGTCGCACCGTTTAACGCCCCTTTCGCCTCCGAGAACTTCGCCTAATGGATTCGCCGGCCTACTTCAAATTGCCGCGGGAATTGATGCCCCGGTTGCTGCGAAAGAACTTACTTAATGACGGTGGATCGGTACAAACGAACCTGTTCGCGCAACTTTCCACGCCGACTATTTCTCTATGGCTCGCTTCGATTCCTCTTGGTCAAACTTCCAGGTAATAGTGGCAATTCGGTGCCACCATGCTCCATCGTGCAATTCCATTCGAACGATTCGACATGGCGAGTGGATTGTGTCGATTTCAGATGATTCGACGTGGGGAGCGTTGGTAGGATTTGAGAATTTTGAAAGGGTTTCGCGTTTCAGGTTTCTGGTTTCGGGGACTGGATTTTGAACGAGGTGATTATGGTTGTTCTTGCTTGCGATTGGTTTGGTAGAATAATTGTGAGTGCATTGTATCGCAGAGTAAGTAAGTTGAAAGAGGCAATTGATTTTTATATATGTGGACTAATTTAATTTTGAATTTAATTGTTTAAGTGAGGTAATTTTGAGTAAATTGTATTGTAGTAAGTTGGAAGAAATAATCGATTTTAGTGTATGTAAATTAATTTAATTTTGAATCTGGTTGTTTTATCGATGTAATTATGAGAAAATCGTATTGCATGTTTAGGACAATAAAACAAATAAGTCGATAAAAATAATTAACTTCAGTATATGTGGATTAATTTAATTTTGGATCTAGTTATTTTATCGAGATAATTATAAGTAAATTGTATTACAATAGATTGAAAGAAATAATTGATTTTAGGGTACGTAAATTAATTTAATTTTGAATCTGTTGCAGCTGTTTTATCCAGGTAATTATAAATAAATTGTATTGAATGTTTAGGATAATAAAATAAATAAGTCGATAAAAATTATAGACTTCAATGTATGTGGATTAATTTAATTTTGGATCTAGGTATTTCATCAAGGTAATTATGTGTAAATTGTATTGCATGTTTAAGATAATAAAATAAACAAGTTAAAAGAAATAATTGATTTTAGCATACGTCTTGTTGTATAATAGTTATTTAATTGCAGTAATTAAGAAAAAATAAATAAATTGTTAAATTCAGCGTTGGAAAAAATAGCTGTCTTTAATCTCTTCGAATTAGTTCAATTTTGAATCTAATCATCTAAATTGGAATAATTATTTTGCATGTTTTGAGACAAAATAGAACGAGTAACTTATAAAATTTGAGGTTAAAAAAGTAATTATTGGCTTCGGTGTATCTCAATTAATTTAATCTTGCCAATCACAATAGCATTATTAGCATAACTATAACTAAATTTCGTAGAATCAATTAACTTAATCTTGGACTTAATTCCATTATTGGCATAACTACAATTAAATTTCGTAGAATTAATTAACTTAATCTTGAACTTAATTCCACTATTGGCATAAATATAACTAAATTTCGTAGAATTAATCAACATAATCTTGGACTTAATTCCACTATTGGCATAACTATAATTAAATTTCATAGAATTAATTAACATAATCTAAAATTTACTTCCACTATTGACATAACTATAACTAAATTTCGTAGAATTAATCAACATAATCTTGGACTTAATTCCACTATTGGCATAACTATAATTAAATTTCATAGAATTAATTAACATAATCTAAAATTTACTTCCACTATTGACATAACTATAACTAAATTTCGTAGAATTAATCAACATAATCTTGGACTTAATTCCACTATTGGCATAACTATAACTGAATTTCGTAGAAGTCAGTACATTTAGGTTAATCCAAACCTAATTCTAAATATCTTACCACAATTAAACTATATTGCAAATTTTACCTCAAATTTAACTTAATTTACACTCTTTACCTTAAACATTATCCACCCACAAAATAATTCCTTTATCCTGCCTCCGATACCTCCATATCAATTACACGTATCTCAATCAACGAGATTCAGTTGGTAAAAAGTCTGCAAGAAAAGCCAAGCAGCTCCATCAACAACGAATCACATCCTCACCGATACACCTCGCTTCGGTGGAGTTACCAAAGGAAAATCGCATGGCCCAACAATATAGATGCCAGATGAACAATTATGAAACGCTGAAGCAACGCGTGTACCCGTTCTACAAGCCGGCTAGAAAGTTTGCAAGAGCAAGAATCCGTGGCATTTAGAATTTACTACTTAATAATACACTTCAGCCCGAACTAAATCGTTTCCATAATTTGTATCGCGTTCGCCACGAAACACATGGTCATTTGAGCAAATGATCTAACTGTTCGGGGCGGCTTATGATATGCTCACTACCGTTTAAAAATCCTTGGATTATTTATCATTAACCTACCCCATGGTGGAATGCAAAGTGGAACGTAGATCATTTGGTCAGCTTATAATTTCAATGCGTTTACCGAAACACTTTACCGCGCGTGTATCATTACGACTTCCGACAGCTGGAAATATGATAGAAATGTGTGTGTTTGCTTGTTCCACCGCGATATCCATTTTAATTACAACGGTAATTTAGCCTTTACCATTTTTCGCCGGTTTTTTCCACGGATTAACAGCCTGTCCCGTGTATCGAGAATCTCGTTCTTTTTCCGTTCACTTCCCTGCGGAGTGATCGTTGAAAGGAGAGGAGACAGGGTGAAGAAGGTGTTATGTGGGTTAGGTGAGCTCGAACGTCTTGGAATATCGTCGTGTAAGTAGGATACCGAAAGAAATCGCGTAATCGGCTATTGCCAACAAAAATAAATTGTAAACCGATCGATATCTTCCAGAAACAAATGGAAAAGTTATTCCATATAACAAAATTAAATCGCGTGGCTCCCCTACAGGGAGGTGAAGCGTAGGTTAACCCATTTGCATCATGGCTCTACTTAAGGTGCCGTGTTCAGGCAACAGCAACGTTCAACTGACGACTAGCCCGTATCACCTTGCGCGTATCAGCACCTACTCATGATGGCAGTTAAAAGGATTTTCACAATAAAAGTAAAACTTGTTAAGAATATAATGAACCGATGTAGATGAGATGCTCACAAAAGGGATCAAACGTGATCTGTGGCATATGAAGAATATTCAGCAACTGGTAATGGAAAAAGTCAGCTCGCGGATTTTTCCGCGCTCGGTGATAGGCAACAGTCGTAGCACGCGGAATATTCCGCGCTCGGTGATAGACGACAGTCGTGGCTCGCGGAATATTCCGCGCTTGGATGCAAATGGGTTAAGGAAAGCATAAAAGCGTGGTCCTTGACAACCAAAACAGAGATCTTAGAAATTGGTTGTGACAAGCACAAGCGTGAGTTGCTTGGTGTTGGAAAGAGAGTTTTAAAAGAGTGCGTCTTTGTGTGTTTTCGTTTTGTTATCTTGGTGTTCTTTTCCTGAGTTGAATCAGTTTACGAGTTTTGAGTGTGTGTTATTGTGTTCTTGTTTTTTCGACAATTTTTAATGTCTCGAGATCAGTATTCACCATTCTACAGTTGTAACCTTGATTCTTGCACTTCGTCGATAAACGAGCTCGTTTTTAACCCTTACACTGTTGTGAACGCATATATGCGTCCGTCGAAAGTCATCTGCAGGGATGATGGACGTATATATGCGTTTGTCAATTTTTTCGATTACCTACATGGAAGTATTACAGTTACTTTTGTGTGAGATGAATACAAATGCATTCCTTAGTAACAGCAGTAAACAAATGCAAACAATGTCTCTGTTACGTTTATTAAATTTAGTTTCCTAGTTTACTGTTTTCTAATTTATTGGTAAAATTCTAGTTTATTGTAAATTTTAATGTTTATAATAAATAATTAACCGTTTGCACTCGAGAGGTGAGCTTCAGTCACCATTTCATAAAATTTGGAAGATCGATATTAATTAATATTGTTGTTAAAAGGAGCACGATTGATGTAATAAATTTAGTATTGTATAATAATTTATTTGTCAAAGAAATGAAGTTCAACAGATGCAACAATATTCGAGGAGATCGTAGAATCTCAGATCGATGACTCGAGGTTGCAGTGAATTAATAACTAATGGTGGTTTAAAGAACTATGATTCATGACAGAGTAGCCACGTTATTCTTGTACCGTTTATTTTATGTAACATTTTCATTCGCTACTTGCGATTATTGTCTTCTAAATTGGACAGAAAATTCATTGTATTTTAAATATAATTATTGGAATAATTATAAAATTTCTGTGATTCTTCCTATATTTTTCTTTTTATTTTAAATGAAAAGAATTAATTGTTTTAACTAAAATATTTACTAAATAGTATTTAATATAACATGTACTATTATTTATAGCTGCCTTTTGTTAATCAGGATATTTATTAGAACGATTATCAATTTTTGTTTACTTTATTGAACATTTATAACATTATTTGAAAATTGTTAGTTATATATATTTTAATTTTGGAAATTAAATTGATTAAAATTAAATTGATACTATTAAGTAGTTGCAACATTGTTAGAAAAATTAATTACTTTTGAAAATTTCGCTGGGAGGTGAATATATTTGCCATAATGAAGTGCATCTTGCACATTCCATCTTGTACGAGTGCCAGATGGTGAAATCTACAGGGAAGGCGGCTTCCACAACCTTCTCATTATGAATCGCTAATTCCTACGGTTTACAAAAATGAGAAACTGCGATGTCAAAACAAGTAAATTATCAAACGCAGCAAGGGAAACTCATAAATAATAACACACGTTATTAACTATAAACCAATTAACGCAAACTTCACCCAAGAAATTAGAATTGTTTTCAAAACAAGAACGATAATTAGTAATAAAGAATCAGCAATCGAAAATAACAAATTATTATTAACTATGGCGTAATTAATCCGAAATTTAATTAAGAAATTAGACTTCTTTACAAGAAAGGAAGCACAAGTAGCATAATTTGTGCAAAAATTGGAAACAGGTGGTTAAAAAAACAGTGACTACTAATTTCTTCTGCGAACCTTAAAAATCAACAATCAGAGTAAATACATTCAGTGATGAATCATGATTAATCTACAGATAGATCAACGCAAACTTCACTTAAAAAATTAGCTTCCTTACAGAAAGAAAGTTATAAGGAGAATAATTCGCGCAAAAATTGAAAACAGGAGGCCAAAACATCGGTCAACTATTCCACTTATGAAACATCCAAATCAGCAATCATAATAAATACAGTCAGTGCCAAATTATGATTAACTACATATCAATCAACGGCAACGTTACCCAAGGAATTAACTATCTCTGAGAGGAAAGCCACAAGAAGCATAATTGGTGCAAAAATTGAAAACGGATGGCCAAAAATCGACCAGTTTTAATTTCTGCGAAGTGTAAAAATCAACGATCATAGTAAATACATTCAGTGACGAATCACGGTTAACTATAGTCAATCAATGCAAACTCCAACCAAAAAATTATCTTCCCTTGCGTAAAAATCCCAAAAGAAACATAATTGTTGCAAAAATTGAAAACGAAAGGCCAAAAAATCGGCCGAGAATTTTTACTATGAAACATCAAAATCTGCAATCAGAGTAGATACAGTCAGTACCAAATTATTATTAACTACACATTGATCAATACAAACTTCATTGAAGAAATTATCTTCCCCTGAGAGAAAAGCCAAAATAAGCATGATTGGAGTAAAAATTAAGAGTGGGTAAGCAAAAATAGGCCGATTATTCCCTCTGTGAAACATCAAATTTAGCAATCGTAATAAATACAGTCAGTGTCAAATCACAGATCAATCAACGCAAACTTCATTCAAGGAATTATCTTTCCTTGCGAGTAAATTCGCAAGAAGCATAATTGGGACAAAAATGGAGAAAGGGGTGACCAAAAATCGAACAAATATCCCCTCTATGAAACATCAAAATCAGCAATCACAGTAAATACAGTCACTGCCAAATTATGATTAACTACAGATCGATGAAGGCAAACTTCACCCAAGGAATTATCTTTCCCTGCGAGTAAATTCGCAAGAAGCATAATAGGGACAAAAATGGAGAAAGGGGTGACCAAAAATCGAACAAATATTCCCTCTATGAAACATCAAATTTAGCAATCGTAATAAATACAGTCAGTGTCAAATCACAGATCGATCAAGGCAAACTTCACTCGAGGAATTACTTTTCCCTGCGAGGAAATTCACAAGAAGCATAATTGGGGCAAATATCAGAAACGAGAGGTCAAAAATCGGCCAAATTTTCCTCTATGAAACATAAAAATCAACAATCACAATAAATACAGTCACTGCCAAATCATGATTAACTACAGATCGATCAAGGCAAACTTCACCCAAGGAATTATCTTTCCTTGCGAGGAAATTCGCAAGAAGCGTAATTGGAGCAAAAATGGAAAACGGGTGGCCAAAAATCGGCGGGTTATTTCCTCGACGGAGCGTAAAAAGCAGCGATCGGAATAAGTACAGCGAGTGGCGAGCCGTGAGGGCTGTGTGGGGGTCCTGATCGTGGCGAGCGCACCCGCGCCGCCAAAGAAGACGCTCGCAGATATTCCCAAGAGCGAAAGCCTGCAACCGAGGTCACTCCTCCTCGTGGGAGGGCCCCCAGGCGCCGCGTAGCCTCCCCCGTCGGCTCGGCTCGGCTCGGCGCGGCCACGAAAAACAACAAGACTTTATGGAGCTGCATCGCAGAGTGTACGCGCGAGCCGCGGTTGCCGAAGGCCCAGGGCCGGCCGAAGGCCAACGAAACCCGCCGCTGACCAGCTCGAAAAATCCGTCGTTGAATAATTGTCCGGCTTACTTCTTCCTCCGCGAGACCAATTCCCAGCCGGGATTAATGAGCAGGCCGGCGCAGGGGCTGTACTTGGGGGCGGCGAGGCGTGCCGCCTCTGGGAAACTGCCGGCTTTTCCGTCTCTGCGCGCTGACAGACACCGCTGCATTTTCAGCTTTCGTTTCTTTCAAGGTTCTGCAAGGTTTTTCATGCTCCATCTTGAGTACTGCAGGATGGATCGTGGGATGAGACCGTGTGCTGCAGGTTAAGAGGATGTGTGATTCTGTGCTGATGAGTATTGGTGATGTCTGAGATTTTAACCCTTTGCACTCGAGAGGTGAGCCTAAGTGACCGTTTCATCAAATTTCGAAGATCCATGTTAATTAACATATCAAATCTAACATAACCTAAGATTGCATGGAATGTAGAAATAAAATAATTTTAAGTCTAAGTTATACCCGATTCCTTATTTATCGTTTCAAAAATATCCTCGAGGTTGCAGCAGAAAGTCTTTGAATTGATATTTCTCTGTAACGAAAATAATCACCGAGTGCAAAGGGTTAAATATTGGCGAAGATTGAGGAATGATTTTCTATGGGATATTTTGATGGGTTTTTCATGTTGAAATGTCGAGGATGGATTGTGGGATGGAATGATATTACGGAGGTTAAGAGGATGTGATTTTGCAGGAATTGGTATAAGTGAAGTCTGAGGAATGATATTTTTAAGGGATTTTGATGTTGCGAGCTAGAGGCTAGATTGTGGGATGATATGATGGTTGTGGAGATTACGAGTACGTGAGTTTGTAGTGGTCAGTGATGGTGAAGTCTGAGATTTTTAAGATTGTTAATATCTGAGACTTTGAACATTGGCGAATACTGAGGAATGATTTTCTATGGGATATTTTAAAGGGCTTTTGATGTTGAAATGTTGAGGATGGATTGTGGGATGAAATTATGTTATAGAGGCTATGAATATATGACTTTGTAGTGGTTAGTGTTGTTGAAGTCAGAGATTTTGAAAATTAGAAGTCTAAGGTATGATTTGTCGTGAGATTTTTTTAGGATACTTGATGTTGAGTGTTGGTGGATGGATTGTGGGATCAAATGGTTCGGTTATGAAGGATAAAGGGGTGTAAGTTTCTACTGGACGGTGTTGATAAATTCTAAGGAACGAATTTTTATGAGATCTTTTTAAAGTTTTTGATATTAGAAAATAGAGGATGGATAGTGGAATGAAATGATATGGAGGTTAAGAAGATGTGATTTTATAGTGATTTTATAGTGATCTGTATTGGTGAAGTCTGAAATATGAGTTTTTGAGAAACTTTTTTGAGGATTTCTGGACGACGAATGGTGGAATAAAAGTGCATTATGTATAACAGATTAAATAGCTATAGCTTTCCACTGACAGGCATGGATAAATTTTAAATAGAGAGTGAAAAGCTTGAAATAAAATTTCTAGTAATTATTTCATATTTATATATAAGAAAATAATTATAATCAATAATAGTAAAGGATAAAATATAATGTAAATGTAGTAATTTTCTCTAATATGTTAACTTCTATAAAATTTAAGCTTCATGAAGCAAAATTAAGTCAGAGAGGCTTAATATAAAAATATAAAATATTTAAGCACTTGTAATTGTTTTAATTTTACCAATATATTTCAAAATATCACTTATATTAAAATATCCCAAAATTTCTTAAAATAAACAAAATTGTTCTCACCAGAATCAAAAAAGAAAAAATAATGTAATTAATAAAAAACTAGTAGTTTTTATGCAAGCATCTTTTCAGTACCTTCATTAACAAACTCCCACATCTCACAATTCTCATTACCCAAACCATCACTTACCACCATTTCAAACATACCAAGCTCCTAATATAAAAAAAAAATTTCAAAAATAGAAAAAGAAAGTCTACCAAAATCCAATAAAAATTGCACAAAAATTCAGAACGAAATCCCTCATCGTCATTTAATTAAATCGATACTACCACACATCCGATAAAATCAATCGAAGGAAACCGATAGACGAGAAATCTACACGAAAGTCCACGCCAGGAAGATTACCAGCTCGTCAAATGCATGTAAAGCTCCTCGCGAACCAGTCATCCGATGAAAATCAACGATTGATCGAACGAGGAGCGCAGCCTGCCGGTGATCTAGAAGGATGTTCTTGTAGATCTGGTCGACCGAACCGTATGATCGTCTGTAGAACAAGCTGGTAATCGGCTTGTAGCCGAGTTACTTGCCGATTACCCGTTTATCCGCTTGCTTTTTCTCCGCGATGTTCGATCAAACATCGTGGCACGTAAATCCTGCGTTGCCCACGATGCAAACGGCCGCGGGTATCTTGTAATTGATGGCACTTCCGATAGCGCCACGTCGTAATATTATCGGATCAATTAAATCGCCTGTCGTGTACCTTTGAACTCGTTGAGCAGCGTGGAATACCGATCGATTAGGTTTAAGTGACCGGTGTCATAATATGTGGACCGATGACAGGGGTGGTCGTGGAAGAGGATCTATGGAAAAGAGGGGGTAAGTCCTTGATCTCCTCTTGATCATCTCTTGATTTTCTTTATTTTCAAAGATTGCAAGAAACGAGGGATAACCCTCGTTTAATATAAATTAGGGGTGGTTATGGTTAATATAGCGTTTCGATGATTACGAAATTTGGTGATCGTCATTTCAATTAGGTATATTTTATTTTGAAATATTCGAGATTTGGAGATAAATTAGGAAATTAATTAATTCGTCAATAATATTTTATTTGGTTTGAATAATTATCGTGTTTGTTATAGTTTATTATGATTTTATTATTATATCGTTAATTTTTAATTATTTTTCCTATGCTTTCAATTATACGATGCACCTATATGTTTTATAATTTCTTATATCAAAGTTTATTGTCAAGAGGATCTGTGGAAAAGAAGGGGTAAGTCCTTGATCTCCTCTTGATCATCTCTTGATTTTCTCTATTTTCAAAGATTGCAAGAAACGAGTGATAACCCTCGTTTAATATAAATTAGGGGTGGTTATGGTTAATATAGCGTGTCGATGATTACGAAATTTGGTGATCGTCATTTCAATTAGGTATATTTTATTTTGAAATATTCGAGATTTGGAGATAAATTAGGAAATTAATTAATTCGTCAATAATATTTTATTTGGTTTGAATAATTATCGTGTTTGTTATAGTTTATTATGATTTTATTATTATACCGTTAATTTTTAATTATTTTTCCTATGCTTCCAATTATACGATGCACCTATATGTTTTATAATTTCTTATATCAAAGGTTATTGTCAAGAGGATCTGCGGAAAAGAAGGGGTAAGTCCTTGATCTCCTCTTGATCATCTCTTGATTTTCTCTATTTTCAAAGATTGCAAGAAACGAGTAATAACCCTCGTTTAATATAAATTAGGGGTGGTTATGATTAATATAGCGTGTCGATGATTACGAAATTTGGTGATCGTTATTTCAATTAGGTATATTTTATTTTGAAATATTATAAATATAAAAATAAATGAAATAAATATAACACGTTGAATTCTACCACTGTGAATCACTATAATTCATTTAAATAAAAATAAATACAAGTTGATAGCCAACAACTTTGAAAATAAATCGAGTGCAAAGGATTAATACGTCCTATTTAGATATATTTAACAGTAATGAAATAGTTCTTTCTGCGTACACTCTCGCGACTTTGTGTAGTGAAAAAGCAGTGGATCATATTCGGTAAACCTGGAGTCAGTGTTTACATGTAATTTACCTAGGTGTGGTTAATGTTCATATCGTGTTAACAAAATTCATCACTATTTTGCACTAATTTCAAAAAGTAGTAAATACCTGTAAAATTTCCGTAATTACTCTAATATCAGTCCAATGTCACTAAAATATCGATTATAATGCTATAAAATCATGCTACGATCCTTAATAATTCATCTTACCATCTATAAACTTTCATTCTCGTAATATTCTCCACGACCATAATTTCGAGATATAATTCTTAACAAAATACTTGTAATTTTCACGAAATGATTAATTCCGTGTAAACGATGCAGCAGATGGAGAAAGAAGAAGGGAGGATGAAAATGGAAATGGAAACGAAACAAAAGGGGAGGAAATATGATTTATCGTCCACTTTGTCCGCTTTTACACAACAAGACGTCACGATGATTGCGTTTCTTGGTAAATTGCTACTATACCGTGCGGCAGGCAGCTCTCACGTGTATTTTACAGATATATTTTACAATGCTGCTTGTCCTCCAGCTTCCAAGGGTGAGCTGCGATTGAGACGTAGGTTGAATTATGTGCGAACCCGGGTCTTGGTTCATCGAACACGTCGATAACTTTGTACTTCGGCCTGTTCCTCGAAGAGGAAAGAGTAGACAAAGAAGGAGATATAGGTTGAAGTGAAATCAACGTCTGAGGATTTTCTCTGGACGTAAAGATGGTGGATTATTTAAGTAGATTATTTATATTCGAATAGAGCATGGAGCATTTGGAACAATGCATACTTTTAAGCTTCGAGCTTTGTTCGATTTTATTTTATTTAATTTAATTTTCATTTATGGGATTATACCGATTAGTATATAGCGATTTTATATAAAATTGAGCACAGTAATGAAAGAAGATAAGAGATTAAATTAAAATAAGACGAGAAAAATAATCTGGAAGATAAGATCTAATTTAGTGATGAAATAAAATTTACGTCAATTTAAAGATATTTTGTGATCGAATTTGTGTGAAATATACTGACGAAAAATAGAAAATAAAATTGTGAAAATAGCATTTTTTGCAACAATTGGAGTACGATGTTGCATAGTATTAATTAAGCTACGAGTTTTGCTCAATTTAATTTAATTTAATTTAATTTTTATTTAAGGGATTATACTCATTAATATACAGTGATTTCATACGAAGTCAATCACAATAATGAAAGTAGATAAAAGATAATATTAAAATAAGATGAGCAAAATAACATGAAAAGTATGATTTTAATTTAATGACAGAATGAAATCTACACAAACTTCACGATATTTTATGATTAAATTTGTGTCAAATATATTAATGAAAAACAGAAAATAAAATTGTGAAATAAGAATTTCTTGTAATAATTGGAATTCGTTGTTGCATAGCATTAATTAGGCTTCGAGTCTCCATCAATTTAATTTAATTTAATTTTCATTTACAGGTTTATACCCATTAGTATACGATTTCATACAAAGTCAACCACAATAATGAAAGGAGATAAGAGATTATATTAAAATAAGATGAGAAAAATATTTTAGAAGATAAGATATTAACTTAATGACAGAATGAAATTTACGTCAACTTAAAGATATTTTGCGATTAAATTTATGTGAAATTTACTGACGAATAATAGAAAATAAAATCGTGAAGTAATAATTTTTTGCGAAGTAATAATTGGAATTTATTGCTTCATAGTATTAATAAATATATAAAGTTAATTATACACATGTACTTATCTATTATGACCAAAACATTTTAATTATTATCTTATACGTACATTATATTCATTCATCATAACTTTATTCCATTCTAAAACATTAATTATATTCATTATATTATAATACTTATTTATCCTCTTAATTTTTCTCACTTTTTAAACAATAATATATCGTTGTACCACATGTATAATTTCACAAAAATAATTCTAACAGTAAATCTAACAACATTCACGTATCACAAAGATATTCCTCCAATCTCTCAATTACCTAAACTTCCCGGAAAATTCTTCGACACAAAATTCCCATATTCCCAGCACATTTCCATAAAACGACGCGAGATTGCAGAAAATCCAAGGAACTTCATCGAAATCGAGTACCTCTGTGCACCTCTTCACCTCTTCATCCTCCTCGTCGCACTCGAACTCGAAAAAACCACGCTAATCCCTTCGCGACAATCTCGTAGAACCGGCCTGGAAAAACCGCGAATCGTCTCCATTTCGGATTTAAAGGACCGTAAATAATGCGAGGGGCACCGGTGTGCAGCGTGAAACCGGATAAACGAACGATAAAAGCAATTTCACCGGGATGAGCGCGCGTGCTGGGCACGTAGGAGGCGAGTTACAAGCGAAAGCCTCATTAACCGGACTGTACTCGCAAGAACGAGATAATTAACGCGTTAAACCGGCGCCACGTCAAGTTATCGGGCCTCTCCCCGTTTAATTACGTATACCCACGTGTTGTCGCTACTCTATTCGACCACCGGTGCTACACGCTCGGGGAGCTGCGGATTGGCTGCACGATGGAATTATGGATTTCGAGAGAAACGGTAAATGGTCCGATTGAAAGTGTCACTATCGCTTTTGGAAATCTAATTTTTACAAAAATCGAAATATCGTAGGAAAGAGAAGAAAAAGAAGAAAAATAATGACGAGACCACGTGCTTAATAAACCAAGGACAAACTCGCATAATGCACATTACTCACCACGTAACTGTAGTATAGCAATACCTTTCACGACTGTGGGCTAAATTCCTGGGACCTCCGTGATTTTATTACCTAATTTTAATTACTTAGCCAGATAGCTGTGATTGATGAGTATACTCGTCATGCGTAAAAAGTAGTGACCATTGGCTATTTAAATTGTAATTTTTGCGAAAAATAAAACATATTCTCAAATTTCAATATGTTTAGAATATTTTGAGGCCAGGCCGGAATAAAACAAACAAATAAAAAATATGAATAATTCGAGATGAACTCATGCGTCCCGTATGCACCGGCTGAAACAGCTTATCAGTTCGCATAACGAATTTATTTATGCGCGATGATAACGTTTTTAGATGTTAGCGTAAAAGGGGTAAAAGTAAAAGCCGGAAAGCTGATTTATGATAGGGTTCCTTCAGGGATGATCCGCCACGGGACAAATGCGTGACGCTGACCAGGCGTTGAGCCCATTGATGGCTGCTGGCCCGAAGTTACCTAGCTATTTTTTGACGGTCACTAAAATTCATAGATATCCATAAAAACTAATCAATAAGAGAATAGATGTTAACCAAATAAGTAAATATTAGTAACAAAATTGTCAATTTTATAAAATAAACTCATCTTTTTGATCCAATATTTTAACAGCGACACTTACTCTGTGATCGACGAGTATACTCGTCATTGCTCAATTTTCGCGACACGTATAGGTGTGCGCTCTCAAAAGGGGGCGCCACAGCTAGCTGGTTAATTAATACTTAAAATTTCGTATTTAAAATGAATTTTTAATTTTTCTTTTGAAAATAGTCGATTTGGTAAATGAGAATTCGTATTATACTTTGATAGACATGATTGTCAAGAATAGGAATAATTGAAAATTTGATTAATTTGTTCGTATAATTTGCAATGAGATTGTTGCACGCGAAACAATCGGAACAAAGGAATATTGGCAAAGGCAACCCTTACAGGAGAACATGGGGTGCGAGGAAGGTGACAGAAATGGCAACAGGTGGTCAAAGCTACCGCCTCGAGGGTCGCTGTCTATGGTCCTTTGTCAACGAATAACGAAGGGGGCGTTGCCCAGGCAGCTCGTGTTCCATGGGGTGAAAGGAACCCCTGTGCAAAGAATGGGAGACAGAAGGGTGCTAGAAGATAGCGGATAAAAGGTAGGCGGGCATGAGCCACGGATATTTGGGGAAAACAGGTGAAAGGATGAGAAAGATGAAACATTTTTTCAAATCCATGGGATGTTACGTCCTCGACTTTTCTTTCTTATTGTTCGTCGTTTCTAGGAATAGACTGATTTAATATTATAGCGATTTTTGAACACTCGCTGACTTTCATCTCGAAATTTGCTTTGTAATAGTTCTGTTTCCTTTTCGAAGATTTCGTTCTAGAGTCGCAGATATTTCTGTAACTCAAGTTCTTTCTCGTTTTAATTTTATTTAATTTAAGTTTACGTATGTTACGTTCTCCTCCAGTTACAAGGAATTTTTTAGCGTTGGATTTAATGATTTTATTTGGGAGGTGAGAAAGTTAGATTCACGGGTATTTTGTATTCTAAATTTATATAATTAAATTAAGTTTAGAATTTATTATTATATTCTACAGTTCAGATTATGTAAATCCTTTTTGTAATTTGAATTAAAAGAATCTAAATAAATTTAATTGCAAGTAAAGTTCAATTATTATAATTTTTTAATGGCAAAATAGGATAGTGATGATATTTATTACCAAATATTATTCATGTTTACAGTTTAAACTACTAAATTTAATTGAATTTGGTTACTATTAATAAAATGACAAATTTGATTTGCAATAATATAATACTAATCTTTTCTTATAAGACAGAATAACATTTTTTTATAAAATTCTATTCATTTTTTCAATCTAAATCAATTTTACTATCAACAGAATTAGCAGTTTCATTTATAACAATAGAATCATAATTCCATATTGCCAAATATTTCATTCTTCAAATTCTCACAATTTAAATTAATTCCATTACTAATAAAATAGTTAATTTTACCTCTAATAATAGAATGATAATTCTGCATTACAAAAACAAAATATCACCCCTGAAATTCCAACAATTTAAATCAATTTCATTATCAATAAAATTGCCAATTTTATCTATAACATTAGAATAATAATTCTGTATTACCAAAATAATATAACAACCAAAATTTCCCATCCCCTAAATTTCCACAATTCAAATCAATTCCATTATCAATAGAACAGTCAATTTTCACAATTCAAATCAATTCAATTATCAATAGAATTGTCAATTTCATCTACAACATTAGAATCATAATTCTGTATTTCAAAAACAAAATAACCAACCAAAATTTTCCATCCCCTAAAATCCGACAATTTAAATCAATTCCATTATCAACAAAATAACCAATTTTACCTCTAATAATAGAACGATAATTCCGTAATACGAAAATGAATTGAAAAATGGAAAAGCCAAAATTTCCCATCCCCTAAGTTTCCTCCATTCAAATCAATTCTATTATCAATAGAAATGTCAATTCCATCTATAAAATTACAATCATCAGTATTTCAAAAATAAACTATCAACCAAAATCTTCCATCCCTAAAATCCCACAATTTAACTCAATTCCATTATCAACAAAATGACCAATTTTACCTCTAATAATAGAATGATAATACAAAAATGAATTGAAAAATGAAAAAGCCAAAATTTCCCATCCCCAAAGCAATCGACGAGCGATCGACCCCCCAACCCCGAAAACCGGCGCCCATCGAATACCCATTTCGAAGTACCTCCTCGAAGCTGAGCCTCAGCCCCGAACTATCGCCGCACGAATCAGCCTCTCCCCTCGCCGCGATCGAGGGGGCCCACGTGGTTCCCGATGACCGTCCGACACGTGATCCGTCATGCGAAATGAAAACTGTCCGATAGAAGGTGGATTCTTTGAAGGAGAAATCGCGAGTGGTCGAGCGAGTCCCACGCAGAGACGATGATTAAAATTGTAAATATCCACGGCCGACCCCCGGTGTTACGACCTTTGCGCGGCCACGGCGCCCCATCGGCTCACCCCATATATCAACGGATATTAGATTATGGTAAGAGGCGCGCATTAACGAACGCGGATTCGCGCGCGCCTCATTTGCCGCCCTTAGGCTCCGTTCGCGCGCCATTTTTCACGCAACCGCCACGTCTGCCTTACCAATCGGCGATTTCACCCCGGGAGCTGCGTCGATCCTCGCGCTTCTTCTCCTCTTCTTCCTCTCCTTCTTCCTTTTCGGCTTTTTATCCCCGTCCCGGTCGGTAGTATCGAACGATTACGGTGAATAATTGATCTAATATGAGAGGGATCCAGCGGTGCTCGCTGGATACATTTGTTCTCGTTGCGGGAGTAGGTGAAGGTTCCGTTGAAAGCCGCCTTCGACGCGGCTAATGGCATGCAATCTTCGTGAAATCGCCTTTTGTTGCGCTCGCTCTTCTTGTTTGTTAATTGGTAGCGTGGGGTTGAAACCGCGGTGAAAGCGAGATTAGAGGCCCGTTTCACGAAGCGTGCCGATCCTTTGGATTTCGAATTATTGGCTTCCCGTTGGGATAGGGTTCGGGTTAGGTGCCTCGAACCGCGGTGCTCTCTGGTGACGCGAAAGTGCCATTGTTTGGGTAATTAGGGGTATGTCATTAGCGATTGGTCATGCAGCGTGTACTTTCGGTATTCAATTTGTAACTAGCGTGATGCAACGCGATGTGAAATCGTGGGGTTATTTCAATGGGGTAATTTGGTGAGATTTTTTCGGAGATTTGTTGGTATTTTTATGAGATTTGATATTTAAGAATGACGAAATAATGGATCAGTGTGGGATACTGGAATTTTGATTCGTTTAATTACAGAATTCGAATTGGAGTATTGGAATATTGTTATTTGCGACATTGTGGTTGCGAATTAATCGATGTTATCTTTCTTACAAGATTTTGGATTTAGAATTGTAAGAAATTTTGATTAATAAGTTATATTCTTTATATTCCTTAATCGAAACACTGGAAGTTCCAAGATTATATCAGTGAAATTAGAAAATACGATGAAACGATATATGGAATGTATATACTACATCTACTGGAGATATGGACCGTGGTGGCGCTAGTGAGTTAAATGCATAGATCGTCTTAAGGCTGACTTCGAACGCTTACTTGTGAAAAAGCTAAATGAAAATTGTTGTTTCAAGCTACCCATTTAGTTAATTTATACTTCATTTCTAAATATAATATTTATCATTATAGAAGACTATAATATTATAAATCTAGTGTACCTACTATCACAAATACTATGCAGTGTTTAAAAGTTTGCATAGAGAGTTCTGTTTTTCTCTGATTCCATATTTGATAATCTTCAAGTCTGTACTTGCAACATAGTGGCAGAATAAGTTACTCTAGTACTTTTTTTACTCCAAGTTAAACAGTTAATACCTACTGATTATATCTACACCTATACCTTATTTTTCTATCCCATTTTGGCTCAATGTGTCCTTTTAATCCCATTTACATTTGCTTAAAGTTCCCAGTAGAGATTGCTAAATATCAAATGTCAATGTTCTACCTCCATCACTCAAGCTCATTATTCCTGATTTCATTCAAAAAATAAGTCAACAACTCTCGTGTTACTGGCCATACATGATCCTAACCTGTATCCATTAAACCATTACTGTAATTCTATTCATAGCTGTGACACTCCTATCTCGTGTTACTGGCCACACATGATCCTAACCTGTATCCATTAAACCATTACTGTAATTCTATTCATAGCTGTGACACTCCTAGTCAACGATAAAAACTCGCCTAACCTATCTTTCCAATTGGTTCAGAGAAGATAGACTTACAATGCACACTATTCAGCCCAACCAGGTCACCATTTATTTCTCGACCTCGACCCAATAGATCCCTAAAGACCGCGAATTTTACCTATTCCTCGATCACGTGCACGTGTTTACATTCGCCGGCCTGTCCCGTTGGTCCAACCACAGAATGCTGCAACCCGCGTCCAAGCATCCAGCAACCGGCGTCACATTTCATCCAGCCGCTTCTCGCGGAAAAAAGAGGAGCAAGCGGCCGTGTCACCTCGTTCTTCGCCGGTAGAACGTGGTAAAGGGGTGCGGATACAGGTCGACCAGGGGGCAATATTTTCATGGCGCTTAGCGGCAGGCCGACTTGAACGGCTCCCATCCGCGCAGCACGACACTATTTCCGAATGTATCGCCGGTCCCAGCAGCGCGCCGCGCCGCGGCGTGCACGCGCATGCGCGGCTACACGGACGCGTCCACACCGGCGCGGCCTGTCTGTACGCGGCGATATTTTCCTGAATATATGTAGCGCGTGTACATACATACGTCGAAGATTAATCGAGTCAAAAGGCCGCGGTCGTTACAAAGTGTGCCGCCCGCCGCGACACAAAACCCATGCATTACCGGCCGAACGTTGCCGAACGAGAGGACGTCGCGTTCGTGTTCTAACGTTCATCTTGTCTCCGTCGATACACCCACGCTGCCCCCGCGCCGACAGTCCCGTGAAGGGGGAGTCCCGCGCGTCGCCACGGAGTCCGAGTCGCGCGCATGTGGATGTAGCCTGGTGAAATGGTCGCGTCCACTGCTGCGCCTTCATCTCCTCTTGCTCGTCGCGCAGGTAGGGGAACGAATGCTCCGCGAGTTTCGCTGTTTGGTTACTTTTATGAGCGCTTATGGCTACGTTCCGAGGGTTGTTCTCCGTGATTTTATTAACGCCGCAACTACCCAACCAGCCAAAATGACTTGTTCGACGAATTTTATTTTTTTAATTACTCCAAATAAAATTAATGCTAATTCTTTTTTTTAATTGAGGGCTTGACGTCGCATCGACAACGAGGTCATTAACGACATGAGCCGTCAGGTGTTGGTGCTAGATGTATTCATACAATTGTTTGTTGCATCGAATGAACCTGAGGGTATTTTTGGAGTTTTCTGTGTTTGTAGAAGATTTCTTTTAAGGAGTTAGGAACCTTTGCCTGGGTTCGTGAAACCTCGTATTCCTTACAGAAAAATAAAATATGTTCGATGGTTAAGGGATGTTGGCACTTGTCGCAGTAGGTAGGTGTTCCTGTGTAATTCTAGAATGTCCGATCTGGATCCTATTTAGCACGACTTGGTCCTTTCTGTTAGCAGGTCTTTCTATTCCATTTTCAAAGAAGTCATCTGAACTATTATTTAGTTTACTTGGCTTCTCAGAGTTCTATTCGAGGTTTCAAGTTTGTTTGATTCGAAATGCTAATACTTTCTGATAGTCTCGCTAGGGTATAGGTATGGTACCCGAAGGAGGTATACTAAGTGCATCTTTAGAGGTTTTGTCTGCAGATTCATTGCCTCGGATTCCTTGGTGCGAGATTTAATGCTAATTTTATCACGATAGATAATGTTAATAAACAATATAAATTTTATCCTCGCTATTGCTCATTTTGCCAGTTTGTCTTTATTATACTCATTATGATAGTTGTAATGTTCATTGGTATTGCTTTGGTTGTTTTGCATGGATAATTAAGAATTTGGAAGCTTCGCGATGTTCATTTTTCTTCTCCTCATTTGCAAAAATTCGCGAAATTTAAGGAATATTGTAGTAATATTCGTGGAGATGGAGGAAGGAAGATTCAAGCTTTCAGCGTTAACATCCAATCCCAAACCACGTTTCGCATACTCGGTTACACTCGTCCACTGACACGCGGGAATACCCAGGAAGGTGAATCCTCGCGTAACTGGAGGATATTCTTCAGCCTCGTTACGTTGGGTCCCCCTCCGGGGAGGGGTGCCGAAAAAACGGGGAGAGACGCGTCGAAAAGGCGGCAGCGGCTGTCGGATCTTAAAGGTCAATCACGCGGTGCCGTCGCGTCGCTGTAAGTTTCTTCGAAATCAAGCGGAATTCCTTGGAACCAGCTCGGGGAGACCGGGATACCCGCCGCTTGCCGCGTGTTGGTCGATTTCTGTTGTCATCGTGGCCCCTGGAGATGGACGTGAGAATGCGAATTCGTAGGCAAGGGGGCGTACGAGGCCCGTCAGAAGGCCTTAGGCTGGCTCATTACCAGCAATTGTGGCCGAACGGCACCCCGCGGCGTGCTACACGGCTGCACCGGCCCCCGCCGACCTCGGGCACCGGCTGAACCTTCACCGGCCGCGAGAGCCTGCCCCCGCCTGCCGTACGACAACGGAATTTAATTGCTCGATCAATCATTATTTTCGTGACTCCGCGATCGCCACCGTGAACACCGTCCTCAGCGCCGCCTTCCTTCTTCCGTCGCGCTTTCACGCGCTTTCCGATCACCTTTCGCCTCCTTTCGCGATGCATTTGGTTTGCACTGGTTCTCAGATGTTGCAACCGGTTGCTGGATTTTTTGTAGGTTCATGGTGATCTTGTAATATCGAGATGAGATTTCGTGGAGCTTTTATGCATCGTTCGTAGTGGAATGTTTGGTGTTTGAAGTTGTTTGAAGTGGTTTAGGAAGATGTGTTGGGTTGGTGAATTTTTTCGAAGGCTGCATTGTCATTTCCTGTGTTGTGGACTTATTTCCTTATAACATTTGGACGAAATTTTGTGACTTTTTCAATGTTGTTCGTAGTAGCTTTCTTAGGATTTGATGCTGTTTGAAGTGGTTTGAAGAAGCTGAATTGGCTTTGCGAAAATCATGGTAGAAATTTGGTAGACGTCATTTTATATAGTGCTTCAATGATTTAACGCGATTGCATGGTTCTTTGAATACCGATTATAGTAGAATTTTTGGTGTTTGATGTTGTTTGAAGAGGTTCTAAGAAGTTGAATTGGGTTTGTGAAGATTGCAGTTGAAATTTGGTAGATGTCATTTTATATATTGCTTCAATGATTCAACGTGATTGCATGGTTCTTTGAATACCGATTATAGTAGAACTTTTGGTGTTTGATGTTGTTTGAAGAGGTTCTAAAAAGTTGAATTGGATTTGTGAAGATTGCAGTTGAAATTTGGTAGACGCCATTTTATGTATTGATACAATGATTTAACGCGGTTACATCGTTCTTTGAATACCGATTATAGTAGAATTTTTGGTGTTTGATGTTGTTTGAAGAGGTTCTAAGAAGTTGAATTGGGTTTGTGAAGATTGCAGTTGAAATTTGGTAGACGCCATTTTATGTATTGCTTCAATGATTTAACGCGGTTACATGGTTTTTTGAATACCGATTATAATAGAACTTTGTTGTTTGATGTTGTTTAAAGAGGTTCCAAGAAATTGGATTAGGTTTGTGAATATTGCAGTTCAGGTTTGATAGATGATTTCATATATGATTTTAATGGTCTGACGTGTTTTTTTTGCTTTTCCTAATGATTTTTGTAATGGAATTCTTAACGTTTGATAATGTTTACAATAATTTGGAAAAGTTGCATTAGGTTTGTGACATTTTAAGTAATTCCAATTGAAAATTGATATACAATATTTCTTACGTTACTTTAGTAATGCCTTTTCCAATAATCCTTACGGAGTTTTTAGTGTTTGAAGTGAGTCTAGAAAGTTGGATAAGGTTTGTAAACATTGCAGTTGAGCTTTATTAGACGTCTGTTCCTACATGGTGTTAATGATCTGACGTTCAGGATATTTTAGGAAATTGCAATTGAGAATTGATATATATTATTTCCTGTGTTAAATTAGTAACTTGCATGATGTACTGCCTAATTTAATAACCTTTATGATAGAGTTTCAGGTGTTTGATGTTGTTTAAAGTGGTCATGCAAAGTTGCAACGAGTTTGAACTTCATTTTTCTTGCGTTTCATTGTCCTTATCAATTTCTTGCGTTTGAACTTTTATTATTTCACGTTGTTCGAAGTAAACACAAAATGTTAAGGTCGAAGCATCACTTGGATCACTTCAATCTCCATTACACCTGCATAAATTCACCTAACTCCTAATAACAAAGGCACAACCAGACTTGCTCTCAACATTCCAACAACGAGAATGATTTACACACTGCGGTACGAAAAACAAAGTTTAAAACACCCTGGCATGCCTCGTACCCTGCACACACCCATAGTTCATCATCCCGCAGCCGGACCCACTCCATTAACCCGAAACAATTTTTATTCCATTACTTTCCCCCTATCAGGCCACTATTTTATAATCACCTCTTACCTTCAAACGTTCGCGTGAATCTGAAACTCGCCGGGGCCCACGCATCTCGCGTGGCCATTATTCGAAAGCAAATAGTCGACGCTCTCTAATCAAACACTGCTTCATCCTCGACCAGCCGAGCAATTGCTTGACAAAAGAGCGTCAGCAGCCTCTCACCTCGTCGCCGTCACGGAAACCAATGCCCTCGATGCCGGCTCTCTATCGAATTAACGGAATACATTAACCGCAGCTGTTATTCCCTGCTCCATCAGCGCGGACACGCGCCTGCGCGCATAAAACTCCGGCTAATTCCCCATCATCATCACAATGAGAGGCTAAACACGCGCCTGCTCAAAGGACGGCCATGCGATCGGGAATCGTGTGGTCGGCTTGGTCTCTTTGATGACTGCGAATAGATCGTCACCAATGTGCGCGCGCCAGCACAGTCCCGGGATGAAAGAACGGTAAAAACAGAAGAAAAGAAGATGGCGACGAGGGGGACGAAAGTATAAGACGAAGAAAAAATAAAAGAGAGAGAGAGGGGGAGTGAGAAGGTGGAAGGAGAGAGAAGAACTGAGACAGCGTGGAGACAAAACGAACCAATTCTCAACCTTTTACGATCATTCTCCACGCTCTCACCGCGTCATTAGCTGCTTGCCGGATAGATACAGGGCCGTGTTACGAAAGGGGAGCCCCCCGCCCGACTCACCCTTTCCGAGAAACAATCTGTTATAGTGGTCCACATGAATGGCGAAACGTAAAAATACCCCTTGAGTTCCCACGTGGCCGGCTCAATGGACCGGGAAGGAGCGGCCCGGATCCTCGAGGACGACTATAGAGAGAGAGAGGAAGAGAGAGAGAGACGAAGGCCGGGAAAGGAAGGAAACGCGT
>NW_016909918.1:357541-479112 GCF_001483705.2 Eufriesea mexicana
TTCCCTGAGATTTCTTAGGTTATGCAGTTCCGCGATGTCGAGGATTTTATCCGAGTATAATATATAGCACGAGATTTTTGCAATTTGATAGTACTATTGGAGTTTTCATCGAATATTGAGACGATATTCGATTTGTTGGTAATTTCGAGTTAGGTTAGAAAATAGGTTAGGTGGGTAGTGGATCCTAGCTCTATTTCAGGCGGAATAATACGAGTCAAATTTTTATGAATCCCTTTTTAATTTTAACATTAAGGAATTTTTCGAAAGTATCTTTTTATATTTAAAATAAATTACTGCTGTATGTTCGTGCAATTAATCAATTTGGAAAATGAATAATCCAGTATAAACATTTTTATTTATCACACTGTCTCGTGTTGTAATGAACACACTGTGCATACGAATTGTTAAAAATTTGTTTGAAAAATGTTATGTAAATAATACAGTATATTTGTTAATTTATATAACAATGATATTATCATTATATTATCTTATATTATATTCGACAATTTTAAAAACGATCGAACTTATATAAGTCAATAATATAAACTCCATCATCCCTTAGCACCCCAATAATTTCACCCTCCTCCCTCTATAGTCATGGCAATAAAATAAATCTAATTTGTCATATGGCTAGTAGAGGAATTTAAAAATCGTTTATCTCTTTGCACTTGACGATTTTTTGGCTAGAAAAGAGTAGAAATTCAAAGATTCTCTACTAAAAAACTGACGATACTTTTTTGAGCAGTAAATAAAGAATTATATAATAACAGAATTGTAGAATTATTTGATTTCGATATCTCGCACACTGTTACAGTACATTAAATTTCATATATTAATTAATATCGATCTTCCAAATTTTATGAAATGGTGACTGAAGCTCACCTCTCGAGTGCAAAGGGTTAATAATTCTATTATTATAATATATACATACTGAATGTTAGTAATACAGTATAGGTAATAGTTTATTATTAGTAATACAGTATGTTAGTAATTCTCTGGTATTTCCAAATTCATAAATTTTCAAAACTGTACGAATCTTGAGATTCCCAAAATTCGACCTCGTTTCGAGATTTTCTATGCAAAATTAGATCACGAACCAACTTAAAAACGTCTATGTTCTCAAGATGGACTCAACTACCCTCTGACAAACTAGCTTCTCGCTTCGTTTCTGAAGCGATAAAACGAAGCAAAGCAGATAAACGAAATTTGTCGTGCGGTTGGTGAAGAAATCGAAGTTCGGAACGGTAACTCTCATTCTCTGGCGGTCGTTTTCGAGTCACGACTGCGTATGACCGCTCATTTAGGGGGGCCATTCATCCTCGAGACACTTCTCTTGTCCGTCGTCTGCGGGCGAGCACCGGCCGATACCTCTCTCCCTGTCTATCATTTTCTCTTTAGGTCCGTGCAGGCTTATTCGAAATGGAACGAAACGAATTACTCGCGTTGTCGGGGACACGTGCTCTCTCCACGACTCGTCGTCGTCGTTGTCGTGCCTCAACCCCGCTTTCTCCCTTTCTCTTCCGCCATTCTTTTTCCTTCTTCGTTTAATTGTGACGACCGCTTGGGCGGGCACCGCGAGCTGGCTGAGCGGCAGAGAGGGATCACACATTTATTATTCCCAGGGATAAGTCCCTGTAAATATGTACAACGGGAGATAAAGAAATAAATGTGGAGGGGAGGGGATGGAATGCATAACCCTTTCAGTACTTTCGTTGGGTTATGTCGTGGCTGTTCTTTGTATTTATAATTGCCACTTTCCTTGTGAATGGTCCTTTAGTGATGACGCAGTGGACGAATGGTGCTTATTGGGGTGTTTAGGGTGGAGTGAAACATTTGAGATTCGATAATAAGTGTGGAAGAAAAATTTTTGTGTGTTACGAATCTTCTTGTTTTATGGGGTCTATAGTGTATGGTGGTTTCGTCATTTATAGTTAAGGGTTGATAAGACGATATTTTACGTGGCAATTTTATTTTATTTTATTTTATTTTAGTTTTCTTTTTCTTTTAGGTATGGAGAAGTAGATTGTATGTTCTTGATTAAAAATTGGGCTGATTTGGCTCATTTTTATTTTTGGATCATTTGAAATTTAGAAGTTGGAATTCCTTGTAGATATGGATTAATCATTTCAATTTAAAACTGGTCATATAGAAATTAATAATGATTTTTTGACACTTTAATAGAAGTTTTGGGAAAGTTAGTCTAAAATGACTAAAAATTTGTTAATAAAATTCTTATTACTATTTGTATACCTTCTCAATTATTACTATTTGTTACTTATTATTGTATTACTTTGGTACAGTCAAGATAATATCTTTCTATTATTCATAAGCCATTCACACTACTTGCTACAATAAATAAAATTAGCAAATGTCACCCCACCATTTTGATTCGAGAAAAAATGATAAATTAAAATATTCTAAATATTCTAAATTTATACATAATACAAATATGTATAACTATATATTAATTATATATAACAATTACATTTCAGTTACTTTGATATTATAATTATAATTTCTAATATATCTAACAATTTTCACGATGTATTTTATTTATATTTGTATTTACATTACATTGCATTATGTACACATACATCTATATCCATTACTTCCATAAACACGAGTCACGCCAATATTTTCTTGCCATTAAACTTGTCTCTTATCGTGGAACTATACAAACCTGAGACACCGTCAAGAGCACCCTTCGAGCTTGAGTACCAACCAAGTATATACCAACCACTCCACCCCTACCTTACATACGTTGACCAAGTCGAAGCCACTTGTCGAATGTTCCCTGGCCAATAGATACGCGTCTCGCCCCCCTTCTCCCCCTTGAATCCACACGAAGAACCTTTGTGCACGTCGACCGGACCGAAGAGAAGAGACGCTGCAGGGACACTCGCTCCTCGTACGGCCCTGACAATGGGCCATTCGTCCGCCATTGTATCCCCGGCACATTAATTGTCTCTTTGAAGCCCGATGACCTCCGTGGATACGAGACCGCTCCTCCCTCTTCCTTTCCTTATCTCGCTCTGCCCTTTCTATTCTGGCACCCTTTTGTAAGCCGATCGTCTCATTGGTAGGGGTTGATAAAGGGTGGATACGGAGTGGGGGAAAGAAGGTGTTTGAAATCGAAGGTGAACGTCCCGAGGATGTCTGTTGGACATGTTTGTCGAAGGTAATCAAATTTTTGGGAGCTGCGATTATTTTTTATTTTTCTGTTGATTTTGGGGATGGGATATTCTGTTAGGGGAAGGCGAGTTCATAGTGTTCCAAGGGTAATTGAATTTTTGGGAACTTCGAGTATTGTTTGTTTTTAAATAGATGTCAGAATATGTTTGTTGAAAGGAATTAAATTTTGGGGGGTTCAAGTACTTCTATTTTTGTTGCTTTGGGGGAGGAATTGAGAATGGGATATTCTGTTAAGGGAAAGTGAAAATTATGGGTAATGCTACAAAGATTATTAAATATTGAGGAGTTTTAACTATTTTTTCTATTTTTATTTTTTGGGAGGTAGGTGTTGAGGACGAGGCATTTTGTTAAGGGATGATGAGGAAGTTCTTATGATTTGTTTGATGACAGCGGTATTAATGAGGGGTAATTAGAAGGTATTATTAAAGAGGTATTAATAGAGGTATTAATGAGCATTGCTGAGGTCTTGTTTCATTTGTTGAATACTTTCTGTTCATTTATTTGGTTTCCTCCAAATAATTTTATGATATCAATATGACTATATACAAGTTCTTTTTAAAAGTAGATTGGTGGATTTATTATTCTATTCTGACACTGAACACTTTCTGTTAATTTATTTGACTTCCTTCAAATAATTTTATGATATCAATATAACTATATACAAATTCTTTTTTAAAGTAGATTAGTGGATTTATTATTCTATTTCGTATTGTCAATTATTTAGAAGAAATTAACTTAAAATTCATAGTAAAAACGTAAAAATATTGAACATGGAAATAAATAAAAATTATAAAAATACAAAAACAAAATATTCTTAAACCAATGACAATGAATTTTTGAATTAATGACAACTCACAATATAAGAGAAAGTTGTACAATATCTCTTACCTTCTCCAAAATCTCAATTTTCCCAATTTCATGCTTTAATTACCCACCTTATATCACTCATAAAACGTCGAAAAATTACTCACGTTCACCATAACAACCCCTTCAATTCTAAACCCCATAGTCGTATCGCGTTATCGCGTGGAAGAAGGATAGCCGCAATTAATATGGCCCAAATTACCATAAGCACCTCGCGGCAGGCCCCTCTTAAATCCATCGAATTTGACGAAAAACGAGCGGCCAAGACAAGAGGAAGGAAGGACAGATCGTCCAGCAGGAGATCCCCGTAAATCCCTGGACGATGTTCGCTGAATTACGAGCGATATCGAGGAAGGGCCCCGCCGATATAATTAAGGAGGCGATCATCCTCCGCGAGCCTGCTCGTGTCTCGCGTTGGAATCCAAATTTTATGTCGGTATCATAAAAGCGCGTGACGGCAGAAGAATTAGGACGGCACTCAGTCTCTCTCTCCGCCGTGGCCCCCGTAAGGACCGCTAGAGATATATAAAGGCTAATTCACGCTGGACTCTTGTTTACCGAACCGATCTTCACCAGACGTGATTTCTACTCTTTAAGGCTCGTTTCCTTTGCGACTCGCAAGTAGCCAAGAATTAAGCATACTTTTTCGCCGATTATTTCTTGGGTATGAGTAATTAGCGTAAATTTTTTGAGGTTAGGTTCAACTTTGGAAGGAATTTTCTAGGAGCTTTAGTCCATGGGGGTTTTCTGTTTATTTAATTTATGTTTTGGTGGTAGAATGTTATTTGTAAATGGGTGTGATTGTTGCTTCAGTTTTAAGTATTTGAACGTTACTAGATTTTGAGGTTAGGTTTAGTATTTCAAGTTGGAAGACGATTATCTAAGTGTTTTAGTTGACTATGGTTTGGATTGATGGTAATTGTTATTTGTAAATGAGAGTGGTCTGAAGTATTTGGATGTTACTAGATTTTGAGGTTAGGTTTAGTATTTCAAGTTGGAAGACGATTATCTAAGAGTTTTAATTAATTATAGTTTGGATTGATGGTAGTAGAATGTTAGTTGTAAATGAAAGTGGTCTGAAGTATTTGATGTTACTGGATTTTGAGGTTAGGTTTAGTTTCTTGAGTTGGAAGAGCATTTTCTAGGAGTTCTAGCCGATGGTGGCTTGTATAGATGGTAGTAGAATGTTATTTGTAAATGAGAGTGGTCCGAAGTATCTGGGTGTTACTAGATTTTGAGGTTAGGTTTAGTTTTTCAAGTTGGAAGGGGATTATCTAAGAGTTTTAGTTGATCATGGTTTACATTGATGAAAGTAGAATGTTATATGTAAATGAGAGCGGTTTCAAGCATTTGGATGTTACTAGATTTTGAGGTTAGGTTTTTGTTCGGATATGTTATTACACGAATAACGGTGAATATTTCTGTAATTCGGAATGAAATTGTTAATTACTTAGTTTTGGCATGATGCTACATCATTTAATAAAATTTCTGAATGAAAATAATTGGCAATAAAAACGACTTTCTCCAGAAGTACTAGCATATTAAAATATTTAGTATTACATCATTTAATGCAACTTTCTCTACTTTCTATGCTCACAATTCCTCTATATTTTCATTTCCATGCAACACAATTAATTCCAAATATAGTCTTAAAATACTATTTATCACTATTTCAATTCTATCACTATTATTTGGAAATATAACGAATTACAAATTTTATTTTCAAGTGATACTAACAATTATTTGAAAAATAAGAAAACACTATGATACCTCACACTGTTCACACCACAGAAAAAATTCCTATACTGAACTGCTCAATCCAAAAAATTTCATAAATAATTATTTCCAAATATAATTATTATCTCCAAACTTAATCTGCAATTAGCCAAAAAGCCATCAAGACATTTGACATCAAGACATACTCTCACATATTGAACAAGCGAATAATTACCCAATCTTCATTATAACCCTTACCAACTGACGAAAAGTCCCAAAACTTCGGACAGCCGAACAATCTCGAAGAATCAGCAACGCATGGTTGCAAAATCGAAACGTCATCCGTGGTCGGGCCCAGCAATCGGTGTCCATTGGGCTTAAACCAACGAGGCACGGATAAAGATGGGACATTGTGGAGGGGGGTGGGCGAGTGAGAGCGAAATATGGATGAGTAATATGGGTTCGTCGCTACCCTCACGAGGCAGAAAGGCAGACGAGGGTGTCGCGATTCCCCGCTGTGCATTGATGGCCTCATCTAGCCTAGAAGAGCTCGGGAATTCAGCGGTAATTACCTTTTCTTCGGGCCGACGCCAGGCAAGAGGTGTTTCTGGTGTACCGCTGCTTCAAAGCCACGGACGTGGAAGTTTTCAGCTGCTTGTTGAAGCTCCATCAAGGTGTCCCGTGACCGAGTAATGGTCCCGCGTGTCCGTTAGCGATTCCTGATGGGCCTGGGAATGCATTAATTCCGGCTCGTTCCAGGCTTGAAATTTAAACCGATTTGAATGTGCCGCGTTTAGCGCGTCGCTGTGTTCCTTATGATGACAGCCATGTTGGTACACTGTGCCGCGAAAGTAATGCCATATTATGTTCTTTTTGGCTGATTGTTGTTTGTTTGTGCGTACACAGTGCTTTATCACATGTATATTATTATATGATATGTATAGTTGTATATGTATTGGAAGAATAATTTGTAAATATATATTGGATGATTTGAATAAATGTTAATACCATATGATTGAATTTTATTATATAATATTATGAATACTGTATGATATTTATATACTATAATAACATTATATAATAATAATTAATAATATGATATAATATAAAATAATATTATAGTATATAATTGAATATTATTATATGTACATATATTATTATATTTACTAGAATAATGGGAAAGAATTCATTATTACAAACTACGTCATGCATGTCGAATAATTTTTTAATTCTAATTTATCCTAAAATTTAAAGAAATTACAATTTTGGTTTGCAAATTACTATTGAATTAACGTATATGGGAGTGACAAAATTTATGTAAATGAAAAGGTCGAGGTATTATTAATATTATTATGTCCGACTTAAATTCTAACCTAAATTCTACGATTGTTAATAATTATTATCAGTTGAATATATGCGTAAATATTAATCCAGAATTCTTCTATTTCCCACAATGTCTACAAAGATAGACAGAATCCTTTACAAGCCCAGAAATGGCTGATTGTTGTGGGTACATAGTGCTTTATGACGTTATATCAAATGTATAGTTGTATATGTATTGTAAGTATAGTTTGTAAATATATATTGCATAAGTTGAACTAATATTAATAACATATGATTACATTTTATTATATAATGTTACATATACTGTATGATATTTATATAACATAATAACATAATATAATATAATATAATATTATAGTACATAATTGATTATTATTATATGTAAATATATTATTATATTTACTAGAATATTGGGAAAAAATTCATTATTGTAATTTGTAATTTGTAATTTCTAAGTATTGTTATTCAAATTCTCTTTCTGTCGAATAATTTTTTAATTCTAACTTACCCTAAAATTTAAAAAAATTACAATTTTTGTTTGCAAATTACTATTGAATTAACATCTATGGGAGAGACAAAATTAATGTAAATGAGAAGGTCGAGGTATTATTAATATTATTACGTCCGACTTAAATTCTAACCTAAATTCTACGATTGTTAATAATTATTATCAGTTTAATATACGCGTACATATTATTCCAAAATTCTTCTATTTCCCACAATGCCTACAAAGATAGACAGAGTCCTTTATAAATCCAGAAACACATGGTCTACCTAAACGAC
Organism: Eufriesea mexicana; assembly: GCF_001483705.2. Taxonomy (NCBI): domain Eukaryota; kingdom Metazoa; phylum Arthropoda; class Insecta; order Hymenoptera; family Apidae; genus Eufriesea; species Eufriesea mexicana. Next base: position 365,441 of record NW_016909918.1, read on the forward strand.
ATTCACGATCTCCTTCTTCCCATAATATTACGTAATACACATTTCTCATCTCCAGTAAAAATCTCATTAAAAAAAGGAGGAAGACACAACCGACAGACGTGTCCACGGTTCAACGAATCGTAAACGCTCCCTGGTTCCATCCAGTTCGCTGCTGGAGACGCGACTGAATTCCAGCGGAATCCATAAATTTCACGAACGAATTAATTTCGACTAACAAGTACGATCTAACAATCCCTGTTTCCATCCAAACACCAAAAAATTCTACATTTTATTCATTGAGACCTACCTGTAACACTTTGGAAATTCACGAATTTTTATGCGAGACATAAAAATGTCACAGAGGTATTCGGATTCATTTAACAGTTTACTATGTTAAGAAAGATCGGTATTGTTTCACGATAAAAGTTTCAAAATTTTTGTGAATAAAAATTTGGGAATAAGTATTATATAGACGAAGTGAAATATGATTCGTGAATATTTCGATTTCTACTCGTAACAAATTTTTAAAAATTTGTATTGCAGAAATAATATGGATATTCATATTTCCATGGAATAATAAATTTTTGAAGGTAATATAAATATTGCGATTTTTATACGTGATATATTTCAAAGGATTTGAATACTTTTTTGGATTGAAAGCTTATTCGATTACTATTATTTTGAGACCTATATTATAGAAGTGTAGTATGAGAGCTGAAGTAGGTGATTGAAGGAATTCAAATAATTATGCGAGTTCTACTTGTTGCAGGTAGGTACGAGGTAGTAAAATTGATTGATTATTCGAGTATTTTTGATTGTACAAAGATACAAGTGTCCTGTGTTAACAATTTGGCGAGGAATTGTGTGAAACGGTGCCATTTCTGTTTCTAATAAATTTTTTATTTAAATATTGAAAAATAAATTCTCAAATTCTCATTTGCATACTAAAATAAAAATAGGTAGGCACAATAATATACACTAATACATAAACAGGTACCTGCCTATATAGAATAGTTGTAGAAAAATTTGGAAAAGGTATTTTCTTCTATAAAATAGCTATACACAGATTTCAGGAGCAAAATAAAAATATTATAAATCTGAACCTAATATAATTCAAAGTTGAGCTATCTTCGTCCATAGACTGTGAAAACAAAACGAAATCTATAATAAAAAATAAATAAAAATAAAATGTATAAAAAAGAGAATACTACTTCAATATTCATTTATCATATGTAACATACTTAAATTTTCTAATAATATTTTATAATTTGAATCCTAATTACACTCCAAATTCCAATTCTAATATTACAATTCCATATTCTAAAATTTTAATCACATTATTTAATAAATATAATATTCTAATATTTTAATCATATCATAGTTATCAATTTACCATGACCCAATTTATAGACAGATGATGAACATTAAACACGAAGAAAGAATTCAGCAAAATTAAACAGAATTAAACAACGACAAATTAATAATAAATAAGTGCAAGTGAACGAGTGAACTCAAAATTGAATATTAATCGACAAATTTTGCCGAGCAGCCGTGGCTGCACATTTCAAACGATTCCAAGTGCTGACGCGAAAGCTGCCATTTCGACATCAATCAGGGCCAAGGGGCTAGATACGGTAATTTACGACCTCGCTATATCGCTCGAACGAAGTTATACGTTTGGCCGTGAGAAGGAGGCTGTCAACGCAGACGAGAGGTGTTTATGCCTCGTGCAGTGGAACGGTGCATGAAAAGTCCCGGCTGATGCCTCAACAGGCTGTCCTGTACTCTGCGAGCCTCGATGAAGGTGTCTTGCAAGGCCGTAATGATCTTGTGAATCTGGCGTGGAACGCGCGCGATTCATTCACGATTCAGCAATTATGCCTTCGACCACGGTCCACGGACGTGGAACCCGAGTGTCGTGTAAAAATATCCAGTTTACGACTCGCCGCGTGCAAGTCATTAACCAGCCAGGAATTAACGCGGATAACTGAGCTTTAATTCGCGTTTTCGTAGGGTCTGTTCGGAAATTGATGTTCTATACTTGGAAACGTTCCACTTTGTATTATATTTATTCCCCTTTCTGGTATTTATTTATTTAAATTTGGGGTGGGGCTGCAGGTGGATTTAACGGTGTCGATATCTTGCAAATTTTTGTAGTTGGGTCGTATACTACGTTCAGTGTGGGACTTTAAATATTTTTTGTAGTTCAAGGGAATTTTAATTTCACTTTTGAGGAATTTGGAAGGGGAATGTGTTAAATTAATTTTTAGCTATATTAGAATTGCATTTGATTGAATTTTGGAGAGAAAAGAATAGTTTTTATATGTTTAAAATAACGGAAAATTTTTTTTCCTTATCTATAATATTATATATTTGTTAAGAAAATTTGTTAGTTTTCTTTTATAACACCCTATATAAATATTTATTGATATGTATCATCGTGAACAATAAAAATTCTATCGCATCGAACAACTTCTCCGCCATCTTGGAGTCAGTCGGAGAACCTAACCTAACACACTAATCATCGAGAGTATTTCTATAGATTATATCAATGAAACACTAAACTGAGTTATATTATTAATCTGTTAATCTAGTAATTTATAAGCAAGAATTTTCTATAAACATAGAGCTAAAAACCAATAAGACAGATTTTAATTCACCAAATGACTATAGTTTCTCATTTGAACCTCAATTAATAATAATTCACAAGTCCCATATGTAAAACTCAGAGATCATTATAACAACGAATGTATCAAACATTTTAATCTAAATAACCCACGAAATTAAACAATTATTAACTAATTAAGAATTTAAATCTCCACGAGTATTAACCTTCAACTGGCGACATAAAACGAAACAAAATTCTTTTCAATCATCGATAAAAGATATAATTTTTCTTTAAAAAGTATCATAGTATAATAAATCCAAGTACTAAAGAATAAATATGTCCTATCACAGCAGAAAGTTTATCCATACGCTAAATTACTCCAATATAATAAATAAAGAACACTAGTGCCCTCTATCTACGCGTCGACGAACAACAATCACCAACTCCCGAACCTAGCCTCTACAAACCAACATGGCGTCGAGTGCGCCGAGTATCACCCGCGAAGCGATACAAAGGAAACGAAAATAAAAGAGAAAAAAGGGGAAAAGGATAGAAAATGGCACGATAGTCAGGTGCTAAATAATTTCTGTCCGAAAAGTAAGGAAAGAGCGGCGATCCGCTATCTTCGATTTCTCCACGGCTATCTGGCGGCCGTGTGACGTGGATATAAGTTACGAGCGTTGGAATAATTACACGGTTCGGGTTCGAGGCGAGTCGCGGTCAGCGGAAGGCAAAAGACAATTTTACGCAGCGGGGCACCGTCGTCCCTGGCGACCCGGTGGCAACCTTCTTTTCTGCTAACTATTTGCCCCACGAAATCGACAGCCACGGGCCCGTGTTCCACGGAAACCGCCCGATGTCGGCGATCGAACGCTTTTAATGTACCTGAAATGAAATATCGCGCCGCGCTCGCCTCGCAACACCGTTTGCGGTTCGTTCGGCTCAGTTTTCTTTGAACGGCGCGGGGGTGGACGAGGGGTGGAAGGTCGGCTATAAATCATAGATCTGTTGAACGTTGCTGGTACTTGCGTGGTAATTGTGCAGAGTAAGCAGCGTGGGGTAATGGCGATGTACAATTCGAATTTCGGATTTGGGATTCTGTGAATGGCCGGCTTTTGATGGACGTTGCATTGCTGCTTAATTGCTGGCTGATTATGATGTCAGTTATGATTTGTCAGTCGAGAATTTTTGTTCAAGTTGCTTGTCTTCGGGCTGCTTTAGTTTATATATTTATTATATGCTGATTATGATCGATTATTGGGATAGGTCCCGATTTGTCAGATGAGAATTTTTGATCGAGTTGCTTGTGTTCGGGGTGTGTTTTGGTTTACATATTTATTAGTTGAAGTTAGGAGAGAGAGTATTATAATTATTTGCGAATTTTTCTATCTTCTTTATTTTTTGATATTTAAACCTCTTTTTTGGATATCTTGCGGAAAATTTATTTTTAATTTTAATTTACATATCATATTAGGAGATGAAAAAGATTTTTATAAAATTTGTTGTTCTTTTATTTCTGTCAGTAAGTACGTGTAGTCTCTTAAATATTTTTGGAGTTGGTTTTGGGTTATATTTTGGTGAATACATTTTTAAACACAAAGAAGTGTTTTGCCAAATTTTTGGTTGTTTAATTCCTGGCAGTGAGTATGTGTAGTCTCTTAAGTACTGTTGGGGTAGGTTTTGGGTTAGGTTTTTGTTAGATACATTTTAGATTCCTATAGATGATGATTATATAATAGGATCAGAGATAGGATATCTTCATTGAATCAAAATACAATTATATGTGTTAAAGAGAACTGTTAGATAGTCAAAATTTAATAAATGAAATTGTCCAATATTAGCAGGATCTCAATTTTGTTAAATGTATGGACCAGGTTGACTTCAGATACTATTCTACTTTAATGTTTCAATGACAGATTTTTAAAACCTGCTGAATAATTTTAATATTTCGAATACTTATACAACAATAATTTAAATAGAAATTATACAATATAACCATTCGAATCTTATTATTGCCAATAAGACTCTGATAAACTTAAATTTGACCAATCTGGACTCTGATCCTGACGATAACATAACCTACTAACTCTAGTCTTGCCAATATGACCTTGACCAAACTGGACTTACCAGAATTCCAACCATAACATAACCCAGACTAGAACTATCCAATTCATTTAAACTAAACCTAGTATTAATAATAAGAATTAGATATTACTAGCTAGACTTCTAATTTTTTATAGTAACTTTTATAATAATTTTGTAGTAAAATTGTATAGTAATATAGTTATAGTAATCTGCACTGAAACAATTCGATGATACTAATTTCTATTGACAAACTACAAATTCTTCAGATTCCAAAACCTACATCAAAACTATCCCATGCACCCAGCTCAAATCTACTATTAATAAAAAGACCTTGATAAAACTACCTTCAATCACCTACTTATGGCATCGACAAATTTCAGTATGACTTCTATAAGAACCTTCCAAAACCAGACTGCAACTATCATTGACCTCTGCCAGCATAAAACCTGGTTAATCTCCACCCTTCAACTACTCACCTCTGATCTCAAAGAATTTCCAGTTCATTCGCAACGTTACACTCCACGTCGCTCTTCCTGGATCCATCTGAAGCTCACAGTCACGTCTCTAGGATCCACAAGGGCCACTCGTTAAGAGACATCGATGATCCCACGCAGGTTGCCGTAAACGCGGTGCTTCCGAGGGCTGGCGCGAGGTCAGGTATCCTAGGGACATCCGTCAGCGAAGAAAGCTGCCTTCATTAGTGGGGCCGCCGCTGTCCGACAAGCGGAGTCCATGGGCCTGCTTTATGTAAATCAGTCGCGGCGTAATTGGCACTGAACGAAAAAGCTAATTACCGAAATCGTGCACCCGGGACCCCTAGGACCCAGGGCTCCATCAGCGCTCAGCGGGATGTCGCGACACCCTTGCTCCCCTTGGCCATCCCCTTCTCTTTGGTCGCTCCTCTCACTGTATTGCACGCGTCTTTCCACGGACACGATCAGCACGAGGGCCGCGATATTACTCATCCGGGACCGATATACGACTACCTGCTTCTCGATTATGCTCGCTGCTACTCGGCTGCGCCGGCTCGCGTCCAAAGTGGCGAAAGAGATATATATTTCGGCCTGTTCCACCTCTCTGTCCCGCCGCCCCCCTCTCCGTCTATTTCTCCGCCATTCTTTCTCGAAATAAGTAATGAATAATATCGTAAATCTTCGCAGCCCGCTCGCCTGGCCAGAGCCGCGTCACAGTTTGCGTGCACCCTTTGTGCGAAAGTGCGCGAGAAAATTTGTTTATGGAGATTTAGAGGCCCTCGACCAGCGATTTAGTGCCGATACCACAGACCCGAAGTCACGTGGGGGTTGACGGTGTGTTTTTCGTGAAGTTCCATCTTGCTCTCTGCCGTGTTCCCTGGCTTGGTCCCTGATGAGGTGACTGGGCTGCAGGGGTGGGTAAACGATTGCGGTGATCGATGGAATTTGATTATGCGAATTAATATTTGCAGTGTTTCCGAGCGTGTTGGAAGTGGAGAGAAGAATGTTTAATTGTTTATCGTTGCTTGGATTTTAATTGTTCGACGACGTGAACGAATTTAGTTAATTAGTTAGAAAACGTGAATTTTTGGAAAGGGAAAATTTTCTTTCAAATTTGCATTCAAATGTGGATCAGAATAATTTTTAATTATTAATATTTCGAGTTTCACTACTGATTTTACTGTTAAAGTTCTCTGCGAATATTATTAATTACTATTATCGTTCGTGTGTTCTACGATATTAATTTGGTATAAGAATATTTCAATAAAATAATATTTTAATCAAAATAAAATTCCATTTTCGATGGCAAATAATTTTCTAATTCGAAATTTAAAAAATCTGCATTGATAATTCAAATGAAAAATAATAACGCAAAATATTTTTAAAGAAAGGATCAGTTTGCAATATCAGCGAAACCCAAATAGCAATTAAACCACTGCAAAAATTAATCGTGTTTTATGCACGTATACACATACTTGTAAGACGAGGGATAACTCGATTCTAATGACTCTAACTCTCGGTGACTGCTTTACTTAATTCTTCTTGATACAGAACACGGTGCTCCCCTCTCTCACGTAAGATTCTCTGGCTCGCATTTCGAACTGCCCTTTTAACGCTAGAACTACCGATCTTTAATGGGTACCTAACTATAACGTGCAGAGATTATAGTAATTTCAGCGATACGATGAGTGAATATATCGATCACAGTTCTTTCTTAATACGAGTTGATTCCAATTTTATTCTTAAAGCAGGTGTATGCGTTCGATGATTGCAAAAGGGGAAATTCTGGGACCAGTCATTTTGACTGGGTTGGTAGATCTAGTGTTAAAGATGGGCACACAGTTCTTTCTTAATATGAGTTGATTCCAATTTTATTCTTAAAGCAGGTGTATGCGTTCGATGATTGTAAAAGGGGAAATTCTGGGACCAGTCATTTTGACTGGGTTGGTAGATCTAGTGTTAAAGATGGGCCTCCTTTGTTACTTCATCGAGCATCAAGCGAATCGCCACTTCGATTTGAGACTCACGCCGCCATATTGGTAATCGGAGCTCGCATAATCTTACCAACTTTTACATACTAAACTTATCTAAATTTCAAAACGAATAAACTATAAAATTTCTCCTACACATCGTACTTAATCAAAAATTCCCGAACCCTTACCTAAAACCTAAGAAACTCTCAATAATATCTACAAAAACACTTAAATTCCCAATCTTCCATGTCTCAAATTTATTCTACTGCAAACGACTCCCCACTCTTCGTCCTCCAAAAAGAAAAAATAAAGTACAAAAATGACAATACCATACCAACGGAAAGAAAATCGGTAGCGATAAATTACTCACGGCAACAAACATTCCACGGCCACCGGAACACGAGGTTCCTCCGCCAGGAAGGAATCATGGCGCGAGCAATATCGCATAACGCGGCAACAATATAACCTTACTAACGAGAGTACCGGAGAAAAGTTGCCTGGCTGGAATACATCAGCCGCGCGATATTTACGGGTTTCAGCTTCCTATGACGTCAGCCCGCGAAAATCCATATATCAAATGCTAGAAGGCGCATCCGAGAGACGATGAGTACCAAGCCGAGGGATTCTTCAAAGGTGATCAGCGGGGGTTCTCGAAGGTCCTCCGCCATCGTACGCCGCACGACACGCCGTAGGAAGCGTACGCGCACACTCTGCGCCTGCGCGTTCCAACCCTGCGCACGAAATCCCTGCGTTCCCCTTAAACGGCAGCTTCCTCGCGCACCTCTCCGCGTGGTTCACCTCTTTTCGCGGGAAACACGGGGAACAGAGGATGGAAGGAGACAAAAGGAAAGAAAAATAGTTATTAATCGTGGCGTTGGGTTGCTGAAAAGAGGCGCAGACATATGCGAACGAAGAAGAGCGACAGCATCCTCTACCTGACGCAGCGAGAGAGGATAGCTCAGGTAGCCGGTGGATCCTTTGACCTTTCCACCGGCTGTCCTGCGGGATACGTCTCGTTCCTGTCCACCTTCTGTCTTTTCTCACCGAAAGAATTCCGCCAGCGGCCGATTCCATCGGGGGCGGGGTCCCGGGCTTCGGTCAGCTCCCGCTATTCATTTTGCTGCCTCCGAGAGAATGGGAGAATTAATAAGTGACATCTCACGGGGTCCAGGCTCTGGGCACAGGGTTTTACGCGCGCCGCGACGAGGAAAAGAGGGACCAGAAGGGAAAAAGGTGGAAAAGGGTGCGGGAGGGAAAGGAGGGGATGAAGATTGCTCCTTTTTTCTTCTCCTTTTTTCCCTTTTTTTCTTTTCTTCTTTTCTTTCAGAGTCTCTCTTCCCCTTGTCGTCGCGTTGGCTCACGCGGGCTTCCTTCCACTTGGACGCGCCGCGCGACCCCTTTGTTGTGCCGGGGCTCCCTTTGTCAGAACGCCGGGAATGAAGCACCTTGTCTTAGGTCCCGCGTAACACAATGCCTCTCGCAGATAAACCGTGTCTAGTAAGTCGGAATGGGGGATTGGGGGGACCTGACAGTTGCGCGAGGTGTGATTGGTGGCTTCCTTTTCGGGGTGATGTTGTTTTAGGGGTCTAGGTGATGGGGCTCGCGTTTGGGGGCTATGGAAGATTATTGGGGACTCAGGGTGACGTTTGGTTGGCTGGTGGTTGAGGATGTGTGAATTTAATGGGGGTAGTGGAGGCGGGGCTCGATTTAAATTGCTCCTCGTTCGTAATATAGTCATCAGCTGGTATAATTGTAATTGAAGATTGATTCGCTAATTGGATCAATTATTGGGTTCCATTGGTATAGTCTATGATAAAATATAGGTAGTCTAACGATACCAAGTCAAATATAATCGCTATATTTCTCGTAGAGTCAATATTAATATTTTAATCGAGATTGAAAACCTACCCCTAGGTTCTTTGTTCAAATTCGAAGCATCTGACTTTAATTGTGGTTATGTGATTAATAATTATGTTTATATTAAATTTTCGGAAATATCAAATCGGATACACTCGCTATGTTTATATAAAATTAATCTTGAGATTATAACAGAGATTGAAAAACCAGCCCTAGATATTATCTCCGAATTCTTAGCACCCTTAAACGTCCTAACATCGCAAGGGACCTCATCCATAACTCAAATATTCATCAAATTATTATTTGCTATTAACTGAATTAATTAATCCACGTTCACGCATAATCTCGTCATAAAGACACCTTCATCTGACACAGGATAGCTCTCTATCTGACACAGGACATTACGAGGACTCACATCCATAGCTCAGTTACCAATCAAATTGCTATTAGCTACCAACCGAATTAATTAATACTCATTCACTCACAATCTTCTTGTATAGTCACTTTCATCCAACCCAAGACACCTCTTTGTCTGACACAGAAGAGCTCTCTGACTGTCACAGGACATCACGAGGATCTACATCCATAGTTCAGCTACCAATCAGACTACTATCAGCTACCAACCGAACTAATTATTCTTCATTCATTCACAATTTCGTCGTGCAGACACCTTCATCCGAACCAGGACAACGCTCTGTATGACACAGAAGAGCTCTCTGACATTCACAGAGCACAACGAGGTACCACATCCATAGCTCAGCTACCAATGAAATTGCAATTAGCTACCAACCGAATTAATTACTCCTCATTCACTCGCAATCTCGTCGTGCAGACACCTTCATTCGACTCGGAACAACTCTCTGTGCGCTAGCGTTTAGCCATTGGCGGAGGAATGGTCCCAGAGCTAAAGGAGGACACGGGAACGATCGATCCCAGGGTGTACCGTTCGAAACGGCCGAGGGATACGGCTCGGAGGAAGATGCAAAAAAGCCCGGACGATCGGGCAGCACTTCCCACGAAGTGTGCGAGCGATCAATGGGGGAAGCGAGCCGCTGCATGACGAATGGGGGCGCAGCCAATTTAGATGCATAGAGGTCGTGGCGTAGGGTCGTCCGACGACCTGTCGTGTCTCATTCCCGCGGGGACTACGTCCACGGTCTCTTTCATTCGGTGTAACGAGGACGATCGTGCGGCCACGTCTCGCTGCATTTTCTCGCATACTCGTTATCGAAACGGTGAAAGGCCACGTTTCGTACTGGATCGGTGAAATCCGTTGGCTAATGAACCGGCCTGACTCCGGGGACTACCGAGTTGTCTAGCAGATCTACGATCCTCCACCTACGGTCGTCTACGAGCATGGTCTCGGATGAAGTTGTACTATTGACTGTGAGGGTGGTATCGGGTACCCAGACTCTGTTTAAATAAATATTTAGAACATGATATTCCATTTTTATATGTACTCAGCTTCAAATAATTGATTTCGGTCTTAATTTGATATTAGGATTGTCAAATTTGTATTCTGTTTCTGAGATTATAGAGAACGTGCAGGTGGATTTAGTAAGGGAATTATATACGAGTTTATTTCGCTTTGTTATGTTGGTATAGTGTATTTAGGTACTTGTAGTAGGTTGATAATTCTGATGTTAAGACTAGAGTGATAGGTATAAATAATAATTTTCTAGGCTTTGATAGGATTCTGAATAAAATCTGAATTTTGTGTGATTTCTTTCTTAAATTTTCAAATTTTATGGAATTTCGTGGAATATAGAATTATATAAAATTTTTCACCTATATTTAATATTGTTAAAGTATTAATTATAGTATTAAATATCAATTTTTGTGGAATAAGTGGAGGAACCTAAATTTCTATTATTTTATATTCCCAATTTGGAAATTACCATGACTAAAATTAATTTGTGTACTACATTTATTATAAATTTTCTGTTATAGGAAGAGATATTAAATTTCTCGGATAGTTCAAACTACATAAATAATATAAAGTACAAATTTTGCAATGTTTAGAGGTTCTTTTTCGAACTTATGGCATTGAGGCTCTTCTTAGATCTAACAGTACAATTGCGGTGGCGTTGGAGACTGATGGGTGAATGAAAAGCGGTTGATTGAAGCTTCGAGTAGGATCCAGTAAACGAGGCGTGGGTGTAGGTGGTAGAAGATTGAAGTGTGATAGAGAATCAGTATGGGTGTGGAAAATGGATATTCGAGTGGTTTGAATGTGAAAGTAAAAAATGCGAATAGAACTAGCGAAATGTATGAAAGTACTATAAACAAGAAAGATGATATACACTACAAACGTACAAGTACAAAAATTGTAACGTGACAGGTCAAACAAGGTCAAAAAGGTCAAATAATAAAAATTGCTGTATAACAAATAAAATTTTAGTAAATAATAACACTTGATAAGAGATTATTATATTAGAAACAAGGGAAGTCCCTCAATATAAAGACTTAGTCCTTCCTAAATGCTTCTGTTATTTTTTATTAAAAATATTATTAAAAATAAATTATATGTTATATACTATTAAAATTAAATTAGACGTAAAATAAATGTAGCATATCATACTGAAATATAAATTTTAAGTTTCCATAGTGAAATTTAAATTTTAGGTTTTCAGATAATATGAAGACCTGTATTTGCAATACCTTTCTGATTATTACAAAGCAATAGGATCACTAATTCCAAACATAAACACTCAGGATCCTCAGTTGCATCGAATCTGCAATCAACTATTCAATTAAATCCTCAAAAATTTGCAGAATCCCAAACATAGCCAAAATCTAAAAAATTTACAGAATCCGAAAAATCCACAGTATCCCAAAAATCACCAGAGTCCCAAAGATTTCCACAATCCCAAAAATCCACAGAATTCAAAAAATTCACAGTATCCCAAAAATCACCACAGTCCCAAACATTCCCAGAATCTCTAAAATCCACAGAATCCCAAAAAATCACAGTATCCCCAAAATTACCAGAGTCCTAAAGATTCTCTGATTCCTAAAAATCACCAGAGTCTCAAAGATTCCCAGAATCCCAAAAATCACCAGAGTCCCAAAGATTTCAAGAATACCAAAAATCACCAGAGTCCCAAAGATTCCCAGAATCCCAAAAATCACCAGAGTCCCAAAGATTCCCAGAATCCCAAAAATCACCAAAGTCCCAAAGATTCCCAGAATTTCAAAAATCCCCAGAGTCCCAAAGATTCCCAGAATCCCAAAAATCACCAGAGTCCCAAAGATTCCCAGAATCCCAAAAATCACCAAAGTCCCAAAGATTCCCAGAATTCCAAAAATCCCCAGAGTCCCAAAGATTCCCAGAATTCCAAAAATCCCCAGAATCCTAAAAATCCGCAGAATCCCAAAAATCTCGTCTAGAATTGAACATCAAATTGCCAAACACCTGACTCTCACTCTTCACGGACCCCATATCCGAAGCCTTCAACCACAGCTAGTCTTCCCAGAGGAATTCGTATCTGCTCTCCAGCTATTCCGCTCATTATCCGCGCATTATCGACATTGTCTTCGCTAAATCTGATATCCCGCGTCCTGGGTGGCGGGCCAGTGTAATTACTAACACGAAACCGCAGGCTGGGCCGCCGATTGGCCCGATCGGGGCTCGCGATGACGAGAGCCTCTCGAGCCTCCCCTGTCGGCCGCTAGACGGCGGGGCAAGCGGGGACAGGGTAGGACGGACGGGCTGCATTGCGTCTTCATTATAAATCCTGAGAATCACCCAAATTGATAACGGCATCCGAAGGCTGCCGTAAAGATCCTCGTAATACTCTAAAGAGGGCTCACCTCCACCCTCGCGCAGCGGGGTGTCTCCGGCAACGAAATAACAGGAGGCCACTTTCGCCTCCTGCCCCTCTCATCGTCGCTGGTGTATCCTCCCCTCGTCGGCGAGTGACGGTTTCGAGAGGTTCGGCGTTCGTTGCTTCCTTCGATCGACTTTAGCGAATAAGGATTTAATATCGGTATTAGGGCTAGTTGAACTAAATGGAACTCGAGTGTCACCGAAATACCAAGGCTGGAATTATAGTGAAATCGATGTAACAACGAAATCGACTATTATTGGAACATCGGTACCGATCGGGTATCTAAATTGACGTAATACTGAAATCGGCTATTATCGAAATCGATTATAATACCGGTATAGTATTTAAATCGACGTAATACTGAAATCGGTTATTATAGAAACCAACTATCGCCGAAATATCTACATCGATATAATATCAAAATCGACTATCACCGGAATACCAGTATCAGTATAGTATCTAAATTGACGTAATACTGAAATCGGTTATTATCGAAATCGACTATAGTACCGATATAGTATTTAAATCGACGTAATACTGAAATCGGTTATTATAGAAACCAACTATCATCGAAATATCCATATCGACATAGTATTAAAATCGACTATCACCGGAATACTAGTACCGGTACATAATACTGAAACCGATTATCGCCGAAAGACCAATACTGGATTAGTATCGAAGTCGACTATCGCCGAAATACCCATATCGGTATAGTATCGAAATTACTATCACTAGAATACCAGTACCGGTATGGTATCGAAATCGAGTATCGTCGAAAGACCGATATTGAATTAGTATCGAAATCGACTATAATCGGAATACTAATACCGATATAGCATCGAAATCGGTATAATACTGAAATCGGTTATTATCGAAATCGACTATCACCGAAATACCAATATTAGTATAGTATCGAAGTCGATTATTACGAAAATCGATTGTCACCGATGTATCAATATCGGTATACTATCGAAATCGATATAATATCGAAGTCTATTATTACTGAAATCAACTATCACTGAAATACCAATACCAGTATAATATCGGTATTTTCCATTTCTGTAAATTATCCCTATTCCCCTAGTGACGAAACTGATTGGACTTCTAGGGGAAAATTGAGGATATATATTTCCTGCTTTATTTCGTCGATAGAGGAGGAGGAGAGAGAAAAAAATGGGACGATATTTCGTTCGATTTCGATGATTTCGTGTGACTGTTATCGTGCTGGGATAGGGTTGGATATGAAAGGTAGTTAGATTAGGTAGGTTGGTTTTTGGAGGAACGAGTGATGTGAATGGGAACGTGATTACTGTTCTGAGCCTGGTACTGTAGTGGAATTTATATGGTGATCCTCGACTTCAATTTCGAATTAATTTCATTTAAATATTTGTCGTAATTACTTTCTCGGTATTTCAACAATATCCTACTAATAATAATATCATTATTCCTATAATTACACAGCAACCCTACTAAATTTTAGTATCGAATTAAATAACTTATATAATTTGTATATGTGCCTGTGATTATGAAAGTGGTCTAACTTACTCATTTTTGCTTCTGAAATATTAAAGACTTCGGCCTTTAAATACGTCATAAATTATAAAATTAATTGCGATAAAGCTACAAACTCAATTCTTCACTGTTAAGTAGAAAATAAATATATTTTATCGTAATATAAACGAATGCAACACGAAAGAAATAATAAAATCCTTCCTCTTAAGTCAATGACTTAGATCACTCTCATAATTTTAGGCACATATATCAAGGTATATAATTGGAAAGTAACCTGTGTCATTTTACTACTGAATTTTGTATTCGATAAATAAACAAATTATCGTGTATTGATATGCGAATGCAGAGACAAGATATTGTGCAAGGTTCGATATGATCGATACGAGGCAACTAGTGACACATTTCACTCGTTCCTCGAATTCCCTTGGCTGTCCTTCACCTCCTTTTACCACTGTACTGTCCTCCTCACGGAGCATGTATTGCCTGTTCGAAGAACGATTGTCATAACGATTCTCCGAGCAATAAGGACTTGTACCGTCTCGAAAACTCTGTCATAAAGATGCGGCTCGTATCTTTTTGTCATCGTCATCCTGGACATCGAAAATGATACAATGAACGAACAGAAAATTTGTCGACTTGTCACTCGCGTGCGGTTTCTTAACCTCTTTCAAGACTGTCCGAGTTGTAGCACACTGCTACGTAGATACCTGAGAATTTAACTCACCAATCTTCCATTTAAAATTATGAAACAGTAGTAGCAGTCACAAAGTTTTTCATTCTATGAAACAAAATAATAGGAGAAGACAGTTTCCTATTAATTTATTTAATATAAATTATTAGACTGAAACAGAGAACAGAGGGTAACTATCTTAACCGTAACAAATTTAATTCTTGGACCATTCCTTTCTGAATCCCTTATGAGTAATTCACACCTAAATTGACATCTAGATATCTATATCTCAGACACCTTTTCTGCGAGTACTTCACACCTAGGTATCTATATCTTAGACACCTTTCCTGCGAGTACTCCACACCTAGACTGACACTTAGGTCCCTGTATCTCAGAAATCTTCTCTACGAGTACTCCATATTAAAATGACATCTAGGTATCTAAATTTCTGAAATCTTTTCTGCTAGTACTCCACACCTAAACTGACACTTAAGTACCTATATCTCAGAAATCTTTTCTGCGAGTACTCCACACTTAAACTGACATCTAGGTACCTATATCTCTCTAGCACTCTATACCTAAAATGAAGTCCGGGTATACTTCAGAAACCAGAGACCACTAATCCTCGATTTGCACTTAGAAAAGACTCACAACCAGCCATTCCAATCAATAAAACAACTTTGAATCGCTTCATTTACCTAAATACCCAAATCACTAATCCAAGTATACACTCAAATCATTTCTCTCCCCCAAGAAACGTGACTCACCCCTCAGCCCCCGGTCGATCTTCCTCAAACCAACAGCCTATCAGCCAGCCATTGTACCAAAATTCCACCAAACACGAAGATCAACAGTCCTCTCGAAGCGCAGGATGTTCGCTGTTATCATTAAACCCCATCCCATTGCCGCCAAGCAAGATTACCGTAATCGCGGAACATTTGCCCCATAAACGGTCCTTTAACTGCAATCGACAGTGTTAATAAAAGGCCTGGCAGGGTAGCAATCATCCGTGGGGGCGGTCGAAGAAGCGACAACGTCCAAATGACGCCGTAAAGTCGCTGCTGAAACAGAGGGAGCAAGAGGAGGAGAGTCCCCCGAGGACCCCGAGACAGAAAGAGACAGTTCGATGGAATCTTCTCGCGACGGGGTGTCGGCGAGGACCCCAGAGCGAGGAAGAGGAGCCGTGATACCTTCTCTTTCCTATCCCTCACCTGTCCTTCACCTCCTTTTACAGTTCTGCCATGATCTCGGCCAGAGAGAGGACGGCTGCAGAGTTGGGCCCGAAAAAGCTTGCTACGTTCCAACGGACGCCAGCGACAAGGGGTGGGTGGTTGGGCGAAGCAGGAGAGAAGCCAGAGAGAGAGAGAGAGAGAGAGGGGACGGAGAGGAGGATAGAGGGGCCGTGATATTTCCTTCACCCAAACGTTCCCCGAACGAACGGTTCCTCGTGGTCGTGGAGTCCCGGAGGAACGAGGGAACCGAGTCTGGAAGCAGCCACAGCCCTCGCTTGGCTGACCGGTGGAAGATTCATAAATTATTTCAGGAAAAAAGGAGGAAAAGTATTTCCAATTACAGTTTTTTGTGAAGGGTTGCCGCGGGCCACGCGGCAGGGGGTCCGCTTAATGGCGACCCGCGCTCACCGCTCCTCCTCCACCTCCTCCTCTTCGCTTCGTCGTCGTCGTCTTCTTCTTCTTCTTCTTCTGCTGCTTCGTCTACTCCTTCATCCACCTTCTCCTCCTCCAGTGCCTCCAAGTCTCTCTACCGATTCTTCAGGGTCCTCCGACGCCGCCAACGCGGCGTATATTCTTTTTCTTTATCCTCCCACTACGCGCGGCCCGCGTTACTCCACCTCCTTCTTCTTCCTTTTCGTTTCGCTGTCTGACGAGCACCGGTGACACGAAAGAGGATCGATCATCCGCCGGCCCTCGCGGATTCAACCTCGGGGAGGTTGACTGCGGGGGTGGCTGCAATAGCTTGCAATCGCTTTATGCCACGTTTCCGAGCCGATTTTAGATCTCTAGGAGAGCAGTTTTAGTAGGGGGCAGAGCAGTCCCGTGGGTGCATTCGGGTTTGGATTTGGGTTGCAATTGGGTGCATTTTTGGATTTTACAGAAGCAGAAATTTGGGGTCTAGGTTAAGTTTTGGGAGACTAATTGTTTTGGAGTTTTGAGGTTTTGAGATGGGAATTTCCAATTCCAGGTTTCCAGAAAATGAGATTCTTTTTATTAACCCTTTGCACTCGACGAATTTTTCGTCACAGAAAAATTGTAATTCGAAAACCTTCTACCAAAAAGTCGACGATATTTTTAACCCTTTGCACTCGGCGAATTTTTCGTTAAAGAAAAATAGTAATTCGAAAACCTTCTACCATAAAGTGGACGATATTTTTAACCCTTTACACTCGGCGAATATTTCGTTAAAGAAAAATAGTAATTCGAAAACCTTCTACCATAAAGTGGACGATATTTTTAACCCTTTACACTCGGCGAATATTTCGTTAAAGAAAAATAGTAATTCGAAAACCTTCTACCATAAAGTGGACGATATTTTTAACCCTTTACACTCGGCGAATATTTCGTTAAAGAAAAATAGTAATTCGAAGACCTTCTACCATAAGGTCGACGATATTTTTGACCCTTTGCACTGGAGAGGTGAGCTTCAGTCACCATTTCATAAAATTTGGAAAATCGATGTTAATTAATATATCAAATTTAATTTAATGTAACAGAGTGCGAGGTATTGAAATCAAATAATTCTACAATTCTATTATTATGCAATTCTTTATTTACTGCTCAAAAAAGTATCGTCAGATTTTTTTAGTAGAGAATCTTTGAATTTCTACTCTTCTCTAGTCAAAAAATGGTCGAGTCAAAGGGTTAAAACGGTAAATAAAAAATCGTATGCAAATTAAGACGTGGAATTATTTTACTTTGACATTCCACGCATCGTTGGGTAATTTTAAATTTGATTAGTTTAACTAAATTTGATATTAGTTAACATCGATCTTCAGGTTCTGATTAAAATGGCGACTAAGGGTTGTCTTTCGAGTGCAAAGGGTTAATGTATTTTTATGTAGAATTGTTTATGCTAGTCTGATTTTATGTTGGGGATGACATTTTTGAACCAGGACTTTTATCAATACTATGGTTTGATGAATGAAATATAGTTTCTTGTTGGGCTATTTGGGAACGAGATTTTGAAAGATAAGCTCCTTTTCTATTAACACTTTGTTGACCAAAAATTGGCAATTTTACACAGAAACTATGTCATGTCACCGGGTATTATTTTGTAATCCAATCTACAAAATCACTTTCACATATTCTATATCGCCCTGGATTTCATAAATTGAAATAGATAATGCAAGTGCAATGACGAGTTAACTCGTCATCGGTCAACAACGTTTGGGCAGGAGAAGACGAGTTAATTCGTCACTGGTCAACAATGTGTTAAGCTTCTAATCTATTGGGCTCTCTTATTAAGCTTCTTTTTTCAACGAAGAATACTCAATTGGCGTTTTGGTATGAGAATTTTGGAAAGAGAATTGATTAATGTAGTATATTGAGAAACGTGGTATAAGTAATGTAATAATATATACAGTTACAATATCATGTACAACAAAATTTGTACATAACAGTAAAGAAATATGGAACAATTGCATATATTAATTTATATTTATCTTGATATTTTTAGTTAAAACTCATCTTCAAATATAATTATAAATTCCTTCACTCATTAAAGTATTTCATAATAAAAGATTGAAATTTTGCTTTTTATTTATGTAATAAATAAATCTATCTGCTTTGAAAAATTATTTAATTCACCTTATTATTTTCAATTATTTTCAATAATTTCCTAATTATTTTCAATTATCAGAAATTAATTTTCATACTAGACGTCTGTTTATTATTAATGTTTATATTTATCCTTTCTTCGATAGAAATTTACGATGATCAATTATCTTTCCATTTTATGTATATTCAAATAAAAGTACCAATTTTTGTATGTATCATGGTATCGGATAATTGGTGATCATAACGTAAAAAATTGGATTTTTCTTTGGAAATAGTTCATCAGGGTGCTACCAAAAGTTGCATCGAGGCTCCCTTGAGGACAAATTCCGGCGTGCCGTTTACGATCTTGACGGCCGGTTAAATTACCGACTCGCTCGTACCTGTGACCCCCGAAATGGCCCTTTGCCCTGACCTCTGACCTTCTGCTACCCGTGAGTTGCTCGTCTCCACGCCCTGCCGAAATATCGATAGGTGATCGGAATTTCTTCGAATAGTACGGTAGAACCTCTATTATCCGCATTCCCATGTCCTGAATGATAGTGTTCGAGTATTTTAGAGCATGAGCGCCTTTTCTTCTATCACGTTCCCGATTTATTTCTTCTTTTTGGAGACTCGGTTAGGCCGAGGTGAAGCATAGTATAAAATAATATATGCGATACAGTCTTATATTTTGTTTCAAAATATTTGTAGCTGAATTTTGATTATAATGTACCTCGAAAATTTATAATATTTATTAACTTGATAGAGTTGAAGAATTTTTGGAAATACAAGATGGCTTCGCGAAGTATTTTGTTACAGGTATAGAGAAAGAAAATATGAAAATTTAGTAAAAATTTGGAACAAAATATTTCTCTTTTCATTTAATCGCTTCTTAAGTGATATTATATTAATTAATTATTAATTAATAGTATTAATTTGAATGGTTGCTTTCTTATTAAATATACTTTATATATATATAAATTTATATATAGCATTTGTATTAAGAAGTACGGTATTATATATTATGAAGATACATATGAATGTATATATGAATTTTTATGAAAATATATGTGTATCAAATGCAATCTAATGAAAATTGTATTATATGCAATATTAAATGATTTTTCATTTATATATATATATATATATATATGCAATAAGTATAATTTTTCATTTATCTATATTTATTTTTATTTTATTTAGTAAAATTCTGAGATGTGCAAATTCATTTCGATTCTACTGTCCAAAAATTTCCTAATCGTCGATAGTAATTATTAGCCCACAGGAATAATAAACGTATGTAAATTAAATAATTTACAGAACACTGTAAAATGTCGATAAAAATGTTTAGGGGAATTAAAGAAAAAATATTTGTTCGGTAGGAATAATTAATTATTCGTTTTGAATTGCAAGGGAATTGCTTGTATATTGTATAGAAGAACGATTATCACGGATTTAAATAGAGAGAAAGAGAAATTAACAGTGTGCATAGGGGGTGGCGACCGTGACAACCGCAACCCCACGAGTGGTTAAACATAACCGCAGTGTTCAGATTTATCGCTTTCGTGGTTGTCAAAGCGTAACGTTGCATTAGTTTGTTCTGTGTGGTTAAAAAGAACTGTGGTCGTTGATGATAGCCGAGAAAAAAGGTAAATTATTGAGTCTTAAACAACCCTCTTTTTTTTACCCTGTGTGATGCTTCTTATACACATATAAGTATCAGAAGTTGCTATAAAATATCTGAATATGGTTATTTATTTCCTTATATTATACTCGCAATTTTAAATATTAATTTTTAATAAAAAAGACTCGTTCATGGGTGTCAAAGTTCAAATAATCGTATGATAATAATTAACAAAGAAATTAAAATTACAGTGACGTATCAAGAGTAAAATAAAAATTATAAAATTGAAATTGCAATTCAATTTATATATTTAAAGTAATTAGAATATTAAACGAATATTAATCCAAAATGAAACAAATATTAAATAATTAGAATATTATAGAAGATATTAATTATAAAAATATCTATTAATTATAAAGAAATTATAATTACAATATTTTATCAATTTTATTAACTTAGAATAGTTTGTGATATACCAACTATAATTATGGATAAACTGGAAAGAGAAAATTTTATTAGTCATAGTGATAAATAAATTCAAGCACTTCTAAATAAATATTAAAAAATATGTTAACTACAAAGATAACTATAAAGAAGTCGTAATCAGAAAATTAAAAAATTTTGAAATATAGGTTTCAGGTTAATTTCAGAAATTACTGTAATCATTTTAAGCCTGCAATATTAACCTGTATTACAGTGTAAATTGAAATATTAATTTTTTATTTCACCCGCATAAGATCACTTTTCTATAAAGTCGAATCTTCGATAAAAATTGGTACCCGTTTGATATTTTGGAACAAATATGGTTACGCGTGTGGGGCAGGGGCGGCATAAAGGCTCCTGCCTTCATATTTCTGGCAGAACACCATGCGGTCGCCGGTCATGTAGCGCCATAGGCAATAATATTCATAATTAATAGTTCGCTGTTCTGTGAGTGACAGAGGATAAATAGAGGAAACAGAAAATTATCAAAATGGGTCGTCAATTTCGCGGGCCTTTAAATATTTCTTTCGTTACAACAGTTCTGTCATATTCTCGTGCCTCTTATCTTCCTCTTTTATCCTTTTGCCTTCGTTGCATGCGACGAAAGGATATGAATATATAATCAACTGGTTTTAATTAAGAGTTACGACGAATTATGAAACGAAAATCTCGTGTTTTTGATTTTTAATGCATTTTTATCCTTTATATCGGTCTTATAATTTGACATTTGAATTTTAGAAATAAATGGTTGAAAAATGTGAATGCAGTGAGGAAATAGTCTAGTAATGCTGGTCTGAATTTGATAATAACAGATACAGTGATAACAGATAATAGATACAGTGTAGAATATTCATGAAATCATATTCACGAATATTCATGAAACTAATACATCACTATCATGCACCAAGAACAATAACAGAAAAAATAAGTATAGTAGTATCCTAATAATAAAAATCAACTTGGATAAATGAATAAATAAAATTTAAACTACCTCAAATTAAAGAAAATTAAAACCAATAATAGAAAGAAACCTAAAAGATTCACACTTGAAATCAATCAGTATAATATTAATTTATTCTCCAATAAAATATCCCAAAAATCCCACAAAATCAATAATAAAAATAAAATACCTAATAAAAAGCAAAAAAAGAAAGAAAATGAAAAAAATTTGGTAGATCATATTCACAATCAAAAACTTTAAAATCATCTATCAAAATAAAACACAATGACATCACTTGCAGGCATCAAGACAACGCATATCTATCTCTCCTCCAATCCTCAATAAAATAAAATGAAGAACAAAAACGCGTACAAAAATAAAAAGGTAAAAAAAGAGAAAAAATATGATAAAGAAGGTAAAATTTCGTAGACGTAATTGAAAAGCACGAATCGAAAAGGACCGATCGAAACGAGACAATCGATCGCGAGAACGCTGGCGAATCGGGAAAGACGGCCGACTTAGGAGGGCTATCGTCTTGTTTATGGTCGTTCGTGGCGGACTTCCCGGAATGTTCGGCCCGTGTAAAGCGGACCTAACCAAGCGACGGATCCGGCCACGACCCCGTGTGCGCGCGCGCGAGCTCTCGCTCGATCTCTCTGAGCCAGGAACATCGAAACGCAGGACGTATTGCTCTGTCACCCACGGGCCGGCGATCTATTAGTTATGAATATTGTTGCCCACGGCGGTACATGACCGGCTCGGCCGCGTGGTGTTCTCCCAAAATATGTACGGAGGCTCGCATACGGACGTCCTGCCCCCCTTGCACGCGGCCATATTCATTCCGAAATGTCACGTAAACCATAGACGAGTCGTGGCCGTGGAGAGACGCGTCTAGCGGAACGATTGGGTAGTTCGGCGGGTGACCGCTAGGGGGACGCGAGTCGACGTGCAGATTCGTTTGTTCGCGACGGACGTCTGGGTTGGGGAGTGGAATCGTTGGGAGATTCGGGGTGGTGCTTGATTGCTCGTGGGGTTGGCGATGTCTCGTGTGATTTGAAATGGAAACTACGGGAAATTTTGGAGTGTGACATTAATAAGAAAATTTGAGGAATCTGCAAATAATTACTTAATTTCTAAAGGGTGCAATTTAATTATTAATATGCTCATTGACAAAAGTTAAGAATTATAATTATTGGAAAATTAGGATATATTATTCATTTTCTTTTATTCTTATTGATATAAACATGTCATTTTTTCGCCCTATTTGTAAATTTGTTCTATGTATTCTGGAAAATGAGGGATATAGAAAAATTTGCAACTGATTATTTTGGTTCATAATTTTTAAGAGACTTACGTTAGGAATCTGTAATGATTCTTTATTTTTATGAGTAATATGACGAATGTGATTTAGATAAATTGTGTGTTGTAATAAATTAGAATAATAGTTTGGATAGATTTTAAGATAGCTTCATCGAGCAAAACTAAACTTTTCAGAAGTAGGTATTTACACGAATATTAAATTATATTAAAATTCTATTAAATTTATATTCTAGATTACATGATTCCCTAAAACAAATCAAAACAAGTACAGGGAATTACAAACAATTACCAATCAATAGCTTCTGACTCTTAAATAATATATAATATAATTAATTCTAAATTATTTATTTACCTAACCTAACCTAAAAGTGAAAAACCGAATAAACCTATCATATAAATAAATTTTCCGTTTTCAAAAATCGTACCACTATCAAACTCTCTTAAAACTCCCTTAAAACCATGGATCACTCGAAAATTCTCGTACCCAGATACGACACAAGTCTCCAACTAAGACGTCACATTTTCGCACCAGCAGTATCGCAAAACACCAGTTCTCACGTGTCCGATACGATTAATTAGCCCAGGACCAATCGTCCGCCATCGGGGCACAAGGCGGATCCTCAGAGTGCAAGAATAATGGTCCACATTGGACGCATAGACGAGTACGATTTTCGGCTGGAATGCGCGACACTCGCGGCGGGTGTTCAAGTAACACGAGCGACCTCTGACCCCCGCAGGCGGTACCCCAAGCAGGGTGCGGCGCTGGAAGTCTCCGAAAGGGTCCACGCTAAAGGCCCGAAAAGGAGACGGAGGAGTGGACGCAGAAATACCTCGACAATAGGGCCCAGTCATACGATAATAATGATCAATTATCGATCTGTCATTCAAAGGCTACGCCGACGGAATGCACGACGAATCGAACTCTTTTTCTTCGTCGTTCCTCCGCTTCTCTTGATCTTTCTTCTCCGGCACCGCCTCCGATCCCGCTCCTCGGGCCCCTCTTTTGCTACTCCGCCGAGCTGTCTGGCATTTTAGTAGCATTTTGTGGAAAATGTTAACGGTGCAGCAGTTGCGTTAGGTCGAAAGCCATTGTTTCTGCTGGCGTTTGAATGGCTGAGGATGTGGGTGTGGGTTGCGTTCTACGAGATGGATCGTGAAGGGAAAGGTGTTGGTTTATTTTTTGGATTAGCTTTGGGAGATTATATGCTTGCTAGCGACTCGATATTGGAAGGTGTGGATTAGATTGTTCTCGTTTGTGTTGAGTTTAATGCACTTCTTTAGGACAGAGAGTGATTTAATACTGGAAGATGTAAATTAACGAAGACTTTGTGGTTGGAGATTTAATTTCATTTTTGGATTCTGGAAATTTGAAAGTCTTGAATTTACGAAGCTTGAAATGACAAATTTAGTTTCTAATAGGAATTTTGTAATTGTAAAAGATATAAAAGAATATTTAATTTAGGTCTTTGCTCAAAAACACACTTGATTAGTCTGTTACAGAATTGAGTAAAAATTGATTTAAAATTAACGAAGATATTGTGGTTGGAGATTTAATCAAATTTTTGAATTCTGGAAATTTGAAAGTCTTGAATTTCCGAAGCTTAAAGTGACAAATTTAGTTTCTAATAGGAATTTTGTAATTGTAAAAAAATATAAAAGAATATTTAATTTAGGTCCTTGTTTAAAAACACATTTAATTAGTCTATTACAGAAATGAGTAAAAATTTATTTAAAATTAACGGAGACTTTGTGGTTGGAGATTTAATTAAATTTTTTAATTTTCGATTTCCGAAGCTTGAAATGATAAATTTGGTTTCTAATAGAAATTTTCCAATATAAGAAATATAAAAGAATATTTAATTTAGGTTCTCGCTCAAAAACACACTTGATTAATCTATTACACAAATTAATAAAAATTGCTTGGAAATGGATAATATATTGTATATAATTATTTGGAATGCCAGGAATGTATAATTATGAGAACCACAAGAATTTAAAACGAGGAAACTAAATATTGCTCACAGTTACCAGAATTGCCGAATCGCGAATAATAAAACGCAAGGAAAGTCAATAACCACGACTGGAAACATTTCACACGCTTCCCGCGAAGAACAAAAAGAGCCTAAAAAGGTTGAAGTGGGTGCAGGGTACGTTGATACAGCACTGGCCAATTTTCAGTTCACCGAGCTTTCTCACAGCAGTAAACCGAGGAGTAACTACCGACTGCCGCAAAAAGCCTAAAATTAATAATAATAACGGCAGGTTACGTAGTAAAAGGCGCTGCTAACTGGATCCTCCTGGCGGTCAAATACGTAACTACGTATGTGGAAGCGAGCGAAAGAGGTCTCTGTTCGCAGCAGCGTCGTTTGCTCGAGATTACGCGATTATGCTTCTTGCACGGTTAACAGTCTAGTGTCAATGGATCACTCGGACCACTGATGAGGTTTACTCCATTTTATGGAGTGCCAATGTCTCGTACGTGTAACTTTCTCGAGCACAGTGTTTGCTTTCTTCCTTGGAAGCTGTTAAGTGTTACGCGTTACTTTTTGCGGCGATGCTAATTGGCATGGCGATGCTGGATACTCAGGTTCACTGGTTAAATCTTCCTGTTGCTGTTGCAGTTGTGTGGATGTGTATTTATTTGAATTGAGAGGAAAAATCTCAGTATCGTCAGAAGTCAAGATTAATCATAGATTAATTTTAAATATCAATGATGTTCATAAGAATTGTATATTTTGCAACAGTAAATATTGTAACACTGAATATGACAGAGATAAATATATATTTTTTTAAATTGATATATGGTTGAGGTTAGGTTAGGTTCAGATGCTTTTATTGGTAATTGGGATAAGTTAAATGTTAATAATGTTTGTATGAAATTGTGAATGTATTATGGACAAATTTTTAGTAAAGAATTTTTAAATGCCCAAAGGAACTTCAAAATTAACTTGAAAATTAAAATTTGGATAAATTTTTTCCTAAATTATTATTAATTTTATATTCCAAAATTGATTGAAAAGAGAAGGTTCTACCCTCCAAATGAATAACCAAAAATTCAAATTCTCTTCAATTTCATAGCCCTCCAAAGTTTCAATAAAACTTAATAATCAAAATTTGTTCAATATTTTTCCTTAATTATTACTAATTTCAAATTACATAATTTATCAAAAAGAAAAAAGAGGTATGTTCAAACCCCCCAATGAACAATCAAAAATCCAAATCCTCTCCAATTTCAAAATCCTCCCAAGTTTCAATAAAACTTAATAATGAAAATTTGTTAAAATTTTTCCAAATTATTATTAATTTTGAATTACACAATTTATCAAAAAGAAAAAGACAGGAATATTCCAACCTCCCAACCAATCACCAAAAATCCAAATCCCTCTAAAATATTATCCCAAATTACCCCAGTCCACTCACGCAAAATCATCAACCACCGTATTATCACAATGCTACCTCACACACCCATGCACTACTCCCCTCAAACCCAAACTCCTCGCCCCACTCTCTGTCCCCAACACGACGAAAAAGGTATTCCCCGAATCACGAAGAAAACCGTCCGGTCATTTTCACGCTGCGATACCAGTCGATCGGTGCGGCAGGTTGCAAACGAGCGCAACGTGGAACGAGGACAGAAAGCACGCGTAAAATAGGAAGGACCCCCTCGAGAGAGGGAGACAGACAAAGAGGGCTGCCAGAGCGCCTCCCGTGGCGAGTCCGTCGCCTAATCATTCTTTAAACGTGCATAAACAAGTCTCCTTCTCTGGCAGTCGGGGGATGGTCGTATGACTAATGTCATTCCACAACCGACCAACCTCCCCTCCGCGTGTTCCAACCCCAAGGTCCCCGTAGCAGCATCCCTCGCGACGCTGGCCGTGAGTGACCAGAAACCAGAAATCGACCAAGGATAGGTGGAAGGCCGAGCGAAATCGGGAGGAGGCATCGACGCAGGTGGTGGTGGTGAAATGAGCACGGAAGACGAGGAACCGGGCGTGGGAGAAGGAGCAACGACGGGGAGAGACGGGGAGAGAGAGAAAGAGAGGGTGCAGGCGCGGCAGCCTAAATCTAAAATGCAAATACACTCAACAAATCACTATCGGTGACAGGCATCCTTACTTTTAAAAAAGAGGAAGGAGAAGCCGGTGTACGGACCCCCTGCCAGGGGTTTCGAGGGTAACTCCAGGTCCCCTGAAGGCGAGTTTACACCGCATGCGGTCAACGCCTGTTGATGCATCCTTCCACGGCTGCTTCCTCTCTCGTGGCGCTCCGTGTGTCGCGATGCCGTTAATGCGCGCGCGATTCGCTGCCGCGCCGCGTGGAAACCGACCCTTTCCCCGTCTCACTCGGTCCTCTTTTCGCTCTTCTTCCGCCGTCGTTGGGAAATATCTCGGCAGATGTCGCCGGCGTCGCGACGAGAGACTCGCTGAGTTACGGCACGGGTGCAGTCGGCGAAATTTCTTGGCAGATCGATAAGCTACCCGTTTCGAAGCCTCGCGTAAACTGCACTCGTGTGGGATTGTGGGTTGTGATGATCAGAGTTTAGGTTTTGGAGGATTTTTGGATCGATAGGGCTAGACTCTTGGGCAATAGGATTATTAGGGAATAGGTTAGGTTGAAGTATGTACTCATCTACGATGATATAGTGGAAACTATATT
Organism: Eufriesea mexicana; assembly: GCF_001483705.2. NCBI lineage: Eukaryota > Metazoa > Arthropoda > Insecta > Hymenoptera > Apidae > Eufriesea > Eufriesea mexicana. The sequence continues at coordinate 393,224 of NW_016909918.1, forward strand.
CATGTATGATAAAAATACTAGTAAGTGGGTACTATAGTTTGATTCCATTCGTGGTTTTATTTTAGTTTACTTTATTGAGACTGAAGGGTGCTAAAATGATGTTCAAGTATGACTGTAAATAAGATATCGGTATAATAGGAAACGATAATTGGGTAATTAGGGTAATTGACACACGACATCTGTGTAGATTTACCGTGACTATTGTTATTGTTCTAGAATGTTCTCTTCCAGGAGCCAACGACTCATGCTAGCTACGTAAGTCAGTCGCGTAAGAGATACTGATGTAATAAGATTTTCTCTACAAATATATATATCCATACAAATCCACTGCCCAGTTATTTTAACAAAATTATAACAAAGTATAATGATGTACATCAATATGATCTATGTTCAGTATAGGTGCTTTTAGGAACGGTTCAACTGTAGTGTTCAATGGACATACGTATATGGTATTTTTCTTAGAACAATGCAAATTATCATTGTTTACTTTTTATTTTGCGTTCTGAGAATTTTTAAGGCTTTAAGAAGGCTTTAATTAACAAATACTTTAGCCTCTCTTACACCTGAGTATAATGTAAATTTGAGTTACTTAATTTATAAAACGATAATCAAAAATAATAAATTAACAGGTAGGAGTTATTAAATATAACTTCCTTTGAACCATTATGCAAACAAATGGCAGGAATACTAGAGAAATAGAAAACAATGAAACGTATAAACAATATCTTGTACAATTTTTACTATACCAATTATTTCACCAATGTTTTCTCATTATTCCTCTACAATCATCTTCACCAACACCAGTTTCTCCAAATCCACAAAACTCACCCCAAAGCTGAACTATACCCCAAACCAACTTTTACTCTTCTCTCTACCAACTCAAATTCCTCAAAATGAACCAAATTCAACACAACTATCCCTCAAACTCCTACCTCTTCGTCCCATAACACACCCCCAAAAGACTCCATCCCCTCTCCAACCCATCCCCTCTCCAACCCATCCCCATGAAGAATTTAACTCAAAACTCAGCTGAAGTCGAAGCTAGCGATCGGACAGCAGGTTTCCAAAGCAGACCAAAAGCGAAATGAAGAATTTAACCCAAAACTCAGCTGAAGTCGAAGCTAGCGATCGGACAGCAGGTTTCCAAAGCAGACCAAAAGCGATCCGCCACGGGCGAGGCAAGTAGTCGAGGCGTGTAAACGGTGCTTTAAACCGTGATCCTCGGTGGTGAGGTCCTGACTAATGGAATCACGCTTTGCCTCCTGGTGATACGTGGCATCCACCAAGGATTTTTTCTCCCTTGGCCCGGTCCTTTCTTCAAACCTCCCTTCTCCTTCTGTCTAACGAGCTGGTTCCGGATAAAAACGCTTCTAGTAGACAGCCAGCTTGGACCCGGCCCGTACCCCCCCAGGGGGAACGGGGTGGAGTTATTCGTTATTTATGTTCATGGAAGCGAGACAGACTAGAGGCAAGGCGGCAGTGCTGAAAGTATCACATTTATTTCATTGGCCCGGTTTGAAGGCACGCATATAATGCCGCAGCCTCGCGACAGGGAGCACTTTATCCGGTCGCCTAGGAAACAGTAGGGGCCGTGTCGCTCTGAGAAACATGGGTGACGCCGCCCGGGATCATTGGTACTCCTTTATTATGGCTGCCGTCCTCTACCGGCCCTATGGGTATTTGTTATGGTGGAGAACTGTGTTGCGTGTTACGTGCACCCTATCGCCTGTGGTATTTCTTCATGGAGATTTTTGTCACGATTAGGACGAGATCGCCGGGACACGGCTCGTTCTGCTGGCCAATCGGTTCGCGAGATGACGCGTTGATGCGTTATGAGGTGTCCTCTGTTTGTGGTTGTCGTGTGGGCTGACTATGTGGTCCCGTTTGAATCTATGTGGTTGTATCGTGCAATAGATTCTCGAAAGTCATCGCGAGTTATTTTTTGGGAGAATTGTCGATCTGTGATATGCAATAAAGTGCATTCAATTGACACATTTACAAGCTGACGTGAAAGTGGGTTAACTCCATTTTTAGAATTTTTTAAACTTGGTATTTAATTTCTTGTGTTTAAAATGAATTTATTTTTCGTGTTTTGGGGAGTGAGTGATTTGGGAAATGAGTGGTTTCATTGTTGCAAGATCGGAATTACGATACGTCGATTATTAAGTCCTTGGAGAATTGTTCTCTCTTTTTTCTTTTCGAAAATGTATTGCATTTTTTAACAAACAATATAATATGCGTAGGAAGAAGAAAATTCCAAGATTATATAAGTAAAATTAGAAAATAATTTGATAAACGATATATAAGATATTTATGATGTACTTATTGTAGATACGAACCGTGGTGGCGCTAGTGAGTTAAGTGGAAAATCGTCTTAAAATTGTCGAACTTTTACTCGTGTAAGGGTCAATATTTGTCTATTTACATTCCAGAATTTGTTGACAAAGATGTTATTTAACAATTTCATATTACTCGTGTTTGTCTATGCCAAATAAAATAATTTCGAAATTGATCTTAATTATTTCACAATTGGTCACATCATTTCTGAACCTTCCTTATAATTACAAAGCTACACTAAAACCATTTAAAGCTACATAAAACAATTACCAATTGTTTATTAATTTAATTTATTAAAAATTACCGACTTCTTTCTAACCCAACCTACAAAATAATCAAATATACAATAATTAGGTACATAAAATCAATATTCGTGTATTAATAATTACATAAAATTAGACGATAATAAAATAAACCCAATCTACAGTAATCACTAACTAAAAATACATATTAAATATAATTTTAATATAAAGGGTGGTCCATTTAACGTGACCACTTCGATTATTCTCATTTTTAATAAATTCATTGTTCCTTTTTTTGGTAACACAATTACCTTAATAAAAACCAAGTGTTCGTTCACATTTCAGCATTTACGACGAAATAATTTTGTATCGTTTCTCAAATAACTAAATCGTTAGGAATAATCGAATTGATTACGGTTGCATAGTCCACCCTGTATATTCAACTAATTGACTCTAAGTTTCCCTTATTATACGAGTGAAATTCTGTTGGAGACCTAAAACGAGATAAGGAAAAAGCAACTATAATATAATGAGGAATAATAATCGTAGAAAACAAGCGAGGCGAATAATTCGCGATGAAGAGATGATTGGTCGGCTGGCTGTTCTAAGTCCGTTAACGTTTAGATATTCGCAGGGGGAGGGGAGGAATGTAGAGAGGAATATACTCCTTAAATCATTCCCGGTACTATGTTGCACTAATATTCTGTCTTAAATGAAAAGTAAGCGTATACTAACTCTCCGAGCACGAGTTAGTTTTGCGACGGTAATAAAGTTTCGAGTTGAAGGTGATACTTGCGAGTACTTCACGATTACAGGGACGAGATTGCCCCATAAATTATTTTAAAGACCGCAAAGACTGTCTGCGTAATTCTTTAAGGTAAAACCATAATTTTTGGTTATGCTACTCTGCGATGTGCTTTAAAACATTAACCCTTGTTTTCGGCGTAAAATAAAAGGGCGTAGGTTTATTAACAAAATAATTAATAAGGAGGATATTCGTGGATAATAAATTATGTGGATTTTTTTTAGACTTTCGAGAACGTTTATTTTTATTCAAAATTGCAGTATTGTGGGTCGATGATACCTATTATGGTGGTCTGTAATTGTTCTGAGGCAGTTGATCAAGATTTTGGAGTAGATAGAGATTGGAGATTATCATGGTTATCAGAAATTGCTATTCCAATGAAATAAATACGATTTGATAGAAATAGCAAAGATTTGAAGTATTATCAAATTTTAAGTAAGACACCAATTAGAATTTTCTTTGGCTAATGAAAATTGTAGTTAGATTAATTAGAGTTTTTTTTTTTTAATAGGTGACGAAGATTTGGTATTTAAAAATTTCAATTAAGGCACAAATTGGAATCTTTTATACATAATACAAATTTCAATTAATGTACCAATAGAGACTTTCTATAGATACAGAAAACTTTGTTTAAATCACCCATTGGTATGTTTCTATAAATAATATAAATTTTAGAGACACAAGTTACGGATTGGAATTCTCCTTAAACAATCTCTACAAAATTTTAATTAAAATAAGACACCAATCACAGTTCCTCAGAAATAACGAAAATTCTAGCTGGAATACCAATTTATATTTTCTATAAATAACTAAAAATTTGAATACAGGCACAAATTAATATTTTCCATAAATACCAAAAATTGAATTCGAGACATCAAGTAATATTAATATAATAATAACCTCGAATTAAATTTCTGATATTTATGGAAAATATTAATATTATATTAATATAATGATATATATATATATATATATAATATACAATATTTTTTAAACATACCAAAAATTTCATTCATATATAATTCCAATAACGAAAACAATTATTCCTTCATCCCCCAAATCCTTACAACACTACATAAAGCCTGACTCATAATATTTCTTTAACAAATTATCAAGGAAGCCCCCAAAAATCATTATAACCACGACACATCTTCCATTCTCAACTTACTACTGATCTTTACAAAAATAAGCGAGTGCCCAGCTGCACACGCGCGACAGGTGGTGCATCCAAAGCGTCTCGTACAGGCAACTAGACATCAAAGTGGTTAACGAAAGCCGGTAGACACGCCAGCAACACGTAGATCCGATTACACGATCGGTATCGTCCGGATTCACTCGGTATTCCCGTGTTACCAAGGTTCGTTGATCTATCAGACCGATTTTTACTCCGTGTGCGAACGCCGCCGCGATGCGGATGAAAAAGAAACGAACGCTGGAATTCTCCCCAGCGCATAAATCAGCGGCGGAGCCGACGACAAGCGGGACATTAATTTAAAAAATGGAATAACATCGGTAAGGAGCGCGGTTTAATCGGCGCGTTGCTTTCCACCTTGTCGCGATAATAGATTTACGAAAGCTAGCCAGGTGACAATAAGAAATAAAAGATGGGAGGGGAGAAAATAGGAGTGGACGAATAGAGAAGTATTTTTTCCTCATTCTTAACCTCAAAAACATGAAGTGACAACCTAACCTCACCTAAACCAAAACTATAACAGTAAAATAATTATCGATTGCACAAAAATCAGGATTCTTAACCTCAAAAACAGGAAGCGACAACATAATCTAACACAAACCTAAATTATCAAACTAATGTTTATCATCGATAATATACAAACGATTATCCTTAACCTCAAAAAACGAGAAGTGGCAACCTAACCTCACCTAAACCAAAACTATAATAGCGATGTTGGCATCGATGTTAGACAAACGGGAATTCTGAACCTCAAAATACGAAAAATGCCAATTTAACCTAATCCAAACTAAAATTATAACAGAAATGTATATCATCAACATTAAAAGAAAGGAAACTCTTAACCTCAAAAATCGGCAATTCTTAATCTCGCAAAAATGATGATTCATAACCTCAAAACACAAGAAATTCCAATTTCACCTAATCCAAACTAAAACTATAACAGAAATGTATATCATCGACGTTAGAAAAACGGGAACTCTTAACCTCGAAGATCATGAATCCTCAATTTCACGAAAATGATGATACTTAACCTCAAAATACAAGAAGCGACAACGACTAAAATTAAAAAATGGAGGTTTCAAGGCCCCATTAAAAATCCACGAAACAAGTAGTCCATACTTAATCCCCCTCCAATATTTTGATCGTTTCTGAACCGCAAAGAACCACCAGAGAACTGGAGGATTCTTTTTCACGGACGTTCAAGAATTCAGGCGACGCGCGGCATAAATCAGCGGGCGAGCCGACGACAGGCGGGAGATTAATTTAAAAAATGGAATAACATCGGTAAGGAGCGCGGTTTAATCGGCGCGTCGGTTTCCACGTTGTCGTGGTAATAGATTTACAAAAGCTGGCCAGGTGACACGCGCGCGGGACCACGGGGATGCGCATGGCCACGGTGACGCATTAATCTTATCAAGAGCTTTGCCTTCCACGCTGGGGCGTGGCCGTGTCATTAATCAGCCGGGCCTGGACTAATGATCCAGCATCGTGAACACGATAAATCCGTTGTCTCGTTCATCGGTATACCGATTTCGCGGCGAGGCCGGAAATTTACATTCGGAGATTACTGGAACTATGGTACCCGTCGGATGACCCCGCGAGAACAACGATCCCGGGCCTCTAACCGGCGATCCGATCGTCCCGAGGATTGTTTAACGTAATTGGACGAATCAATCTCTTGGACCTGGTCGGGCTACAACGAGCTGGATGGTCCGTGGTTCACCGTCTTCATCGACTCAAGCGTGGATGATTTTCATTGGCTTCGTGAGATGGCAGAGTTCGCTCTTGGTCTCTGTGGCACTGGCTGGGTAATCGATCGGGAGTGAGGAAATAGGAGAGTGATTTTGGTGTGGTGACTCGTGTCGTTTAAAGATAGTGAAGGTTTATGGAGATTTTACAAACTCGTTTGTTTTTGGAGGAGGTAATTGGATGTCGGGAACTATATATAAGGAGTTAATTTGTTGAATATTAGGGTTAGGTTTGGAGATGCATCAGGGGATTCATGAGATCCAAGATATGGAGGAAGAGTGTGACAATTTTTGGAATTTGGAATTATATGCACGAACATGTTGGTCATGTGTACTCTGCAATGTTGAGGGTGTTTGGTCAAGAGAGGATTTTATGTTTGAGGACGTGGACCAGTTTCAGTTTTAATATCCAGAGGATAATGCAATATTTCTTAGGACTTGGAGTTATATGAATGAATAAGTGAGTGACTATAAATAAGTGTTTGGAGATGTTGAGTGTTCTTGGTTGTGAAAGAACGTTATGTTTGAGAATAGGTTTCATTAAAAGTGTGTTTCTCACATTTCAAATCCTCATCATACAACCCTTCTTTGAATACCAAAGACGAATTCTACAAATTCGCACTCCATAGAAATTCTCTTCTAAATTCTGGCTACCTAAACAATTCTCACAAAAAGACATCTTACTATCATTTCACAACACCAAACACCAAAGTCAAATCTCCCAAACACTCGTCATACAATCCTTCTATAAACACCAAAGATAAACTCTACAAATACTTAGTCCATAGAAACTCTTCTAAAAATTCTGGATACCTAAACAATTATCATGAAAAGTCATCTTAGCATCATATCAAAACACCAAACACCAAAGTCACACAGATATTCTTTAAATAACAAGGACGAATCCTACAAACTCTCACCGTACAGGAATTCTCCTCCAAATTGTGTATATCTAAACAAATTCCACGAAAAGTCATGGTCTACCAAGTCTACCATCATCACAAAACTCTCAAACACTCCCCATGCCATATTTTCAATACCTAAAAGAAAAGGCAACTGATATAAAAATCTTCGTTACACCAGAAATAACGATAATTTTTCCAAAAACCAGAATACCAAAATTTCGAAAAGCATCGAGAAATCCTCACCTCTATCACACGATGCATCCTAACCTTCCAAACGCTGAAGCCAACCCGCATAAAGAACCCCGATGCATCGAGAATGATCGTGGATCCTTGGAACGTCGATCCAGGTTGGGCATCGCGGGCACCTATCGGCATCACGCCGCGAAGGAGCGTTTTGCTCGCACGTTGGTTCGCGGCTGGCGAGCTGACGGAAGGAAAGGAGCCGACGGAGGGCAGCGAACAAGCGGCAGTACACGAACGAAAGAAAGAAGAATACGGTACGAGCGGTACGCGACCGCGGAGGTGAAGATGCGTGAAAGTGGAGGTGGTGGTTGGTAGCGATCTAATTATCTACGCGGCGGGAAGTCGCGGCCTCCCTCTGCGCTTCACCGCATTCAGGAAACAAGAGCAAATTGAAAGGAGCTCGAATGGCCGTGGCCGGCGTTCTCGCTCGCGCTCACGCGCATGCGCCCGCGCCCGCGCATGCGCGCCGGCACCGACCGCGCGGCCCGTGAAGATGGTCCCGGGCAATTTTGATACACGTTGTATCTCGCGGCGATCGACATCGTTCGAAACGATTCTCAACGTGCAACGTCGAGTGATCGTTTTACGAGCCGATCGACCCCTTTCTCTCCGTCGTTCTAACACCGTCGAATTAGCCTTCTTCCGCGGCGCGGAGCACGTGTAAACACGGTGAACGAGGATGAAGAATGATAAATGAAACCGGTCGAACGGATTAATTTGTAATCCTTCTTTTTTCCCCTCAGCTGCGTAGACGGTCAGCGTGTGCTTTTTGTGGAATCGGTGGCTCGCGGTTTCTTACGCGTGTAGATTGATTTTGAACAAGCCTGATGGAGGTTTCTACCATCTTCCTTTTGGATGTCCATTCAGGATGTCTCGGTGAGCAGGATCCTTTTCGCGGGGGACTAGTGGTAATTGTGCTTGTCGGAGGCAGAAGACGATTGGTTAGAGAGGATTTTTATCGATTAAGAGAGATTGATATTTTGGCGTTTGATTTTTAGGAAGTTTGTGGAGGAAATATCATTGTGACGGCTATTATGGCTGGTGAGACGCGATTAGAGTTGAATCAGTGGGATAAATATTGGCACTGAAGCTATTGGAGAAGTCGGGACATTTTGTTTTCGAATATGCGGCTGCTTTTCATGCAATTGATTCCTTGCAGTATGAGTCGAGTCAAATTTGCGACCATAATTGTATTACACATTATATTTAACATGAAATTAGAAAAATTTTCAAATTGTTTTTCTTAAGCTCATATTTTTTAAAGGATTCTTTGCAACTTTCATTTGTACCTTTAATTTGTCAGATACAGTTAAATAAAATGAATTTACTAACTTTCAAGGATACTTTAAGAATATCTCATAGCAAATGTATTTTTATGGTAATATGATATATGATGCAAAAGTAATTTATACTCTCATATAAAACGATAAAATTCGAAGAATTTCCAAATTGCTTTTCTTAAGTTCATGCTTTATAATGGATTCTTTGAAACTTCTATTCTTACCTGTAATTTAGTAGGTACAATTAAAGAAAATTAATCTACTAATGTTAGAGGATACTTTAAGAATGTCTCATAGTAAATGCATTTTCATGGTAATACGATATATAATGGGAAAATAATTTGTAATTTCACATAAAACGATAAAATTCGAAGAATTTCCAAATTCTTCTTCTTAAGCTCATACCTTCTAAAGAATTCTTTGCAACTTTTATTCGTACCTTTAATTTATCAGATACAGTTAAACAAAATAAATTTACTAACGTTTGAGGATACTTTAAGAATATCTCATAGCAAATGTATTTTCAAGGTAATACTATATAAAATGGGGAAATAATTTATACTTTCATATAAAACAATGAAATTCGAAGAATTTCCAAATTTCCTTTTCTAAGTTCATATTTTTTAAAAAATTCTTCGCAATTTTTATTTAAACCTTTAATGTATCAGCTACAATTAAACAAAATTAATTTACTAACGTTAGAGGATACTTTAAGAATGTCGCATAGTAAATTATTTTAATGGTAATACGATATATAATGGGAAAATAATTTATACTTTTACATAAAATGATGAAATTAGTATAAAAACATATTTTTTAAAGAATCCTTCGCAATTTTTATTCGTACCTGTAATATATCAACTATAATAAATAAATCAGCTATAATTAAACAAAATTAATTTACTAACGTTGGAGGATACTTTAACGATATCTCATAGCAAATATATCTTTGTGGCAATACGATATATAATGGAGAATTAATTTATACTTTGATATAGAAATTTTGCTTGTATTATCTAAAGAATATAAAATTGCGAATGAACAAAATATATTAGAAAAAGAAAAGTAAATCGATACATCATTAACTAATTAACCAAGCGTCTGACAGGAGCGAGCAAAAATGCTAGACTCCATTACACTTCGTTTACCATGGGTTTACTCCGCGAACGTAGCAATACATAATCCCTGGAAATTGATAGCTCGACGGTGAACCTTTTTACCAAGGAAAACGTAACATTAATCATTTTCCCTGCCTTCTGCGTGGGATCAATAAATTTCACCGTTATTACGAAACGTTTAACACGTTCACCGCTGAACGGATTTTCATTATCTACAACGCTGCGTGCCAAGAATCATTTTCGTACAAATCCCATTTCTATATTGCGAAATTTTATGTACATACGTAGGTATGTACATTACGTATATAACATTGAGTAAATTGTGATATCGAATTTTGCGAAATTCGATCGATCGTTCGATATTAAGATCTAGGGAATTTCATAGTAAGCGTGTAACTAGAATCCCTCTAGCGGCCATTTTTATGAGTAACGATGGTCTCAACGCTATATAAATATGATTTCCTTCATTTATCAGTTGATATATTTTTTGATATATTATATACTATATATTCTTCTATTTTTTTTTATTTTGTTGATATATTATTATAACTTTTGATTAAAAGTTTGGATGAGTTAGGGATTACCCATGATTTTAAGATATTTGCGATTTTCAATGCGGAAAGTAACTAGCTATGATTATCCCAACTCTTACGTATAATTTTTATAAAAAATACTATAGTTAAATATTATTCAACCAAATCATATATCGATAAATTTTTTAATTACTGTCACTTTTAAATAAAATTTAATTTAGAAAGGTTGAAATAGTTATTGTACTATTTACCTGTTCCGAATTTCTTCTTTTGAAAACTGGATTCCTGAAAATTTTAAATATACTACATCAATATCATAAAATAATTGAACTGATAAATATAAAATATCGAATGAATTATACCAAAATAGTAATTTTAAATACCATCCTTTACCTATATCTTACAATTCTTCGATTTATTTTTGATGAATTAAAATTCTTAAATAATCTTGTTGTATCTCAAAATTTAGGAATACAATTTCCAAATTTTTCATGCGCGATATTCGAAAGAAATTACGAGAGATGAGAGAGCTTCTTGCCAAAAGGAAACGTGTCGTAGCTGTTACTTTATTTCTCTTTTTGTTTAGGTTCGTCGTTAGGCAAACCGTGTCAGGACCGACCCTAGGACCGTTCCTTCGTTTCCGATTCAACGCAGGTCGCCGATCGCGAAGAATTTCTCATGTCACGCCGCGTTACATTATTTATCGACGATGAACGGAGCTTCATAACCTTTTACCTCGCGATGTTAAAGGGCAGATCGGCGGTTTTCCAACGTGCCGATCGATGGCTCGCGAGATCCTTTCGATTCGATCGATCGTCTCTAATCGTCTGAATTATTAAAAATAATCAGCCAGTTTTTAATCGTATTCTATGGTCTCCTATACGTTTATGTTGGATTTTGGTGATGAAGCTATGGAAGACTTATAATGGAATTTAGGTATTTAGGCTGAGGCCCATTTCTAAAAATTTTTTTATATGAAAATAAATTAATACAGGAACAATTATAGTCGGTTTTCAATGGATTGGGAATTTTTATATGGTACTCAGGATTTTAGAAATCAGTATACTCAGTATACTCAATTATTTTAGTACTCAGGATTTAATATAAGAGTTGTATGAAAATTGTTTGAAATTTTAGATATCCTTACTATCATTTTGAAATTTCTTCCGTAGGAGAATCAATGAAATATATCTGTTATACTTGATTTTTGATCTAGGTACAGAGATTCTCTAAGTGAATATTTTGGGTGTCATAATAACTGTGTAATAATTCTATAATAAATATCGGTTTTCGGTATTTTGGAATTTTCTATATAATTTTCTGTAAAGAATTAACAGACGAGTTATTGAATTATTCGATAGTTTAGAATTTGAGAAAATAATTAATTTTCGATATTTTGGCAACTCATGCTTAAAAACTTGCGTGGAAAGTTATATAAGTATAAAGTTGTATTTAAAGTTTCGTGTACAGGAGTTTGTTTTCCAAACAGAAGTTCATTGGTTCAGACAGGGATGATAAGAAAAGGAGAATATTTAGAAAAGAATTATAGTTGGAAAGTATAAATTTATGATCACCTTTTTTCTTATCAGCGACAATTGCTTGAAGATCATTTATGGTAATGTTTGTGGCGAATGATCACATGCAAACTTCTGAGAAACCTCGATGTTTTCTTCATTTGAGAAAAAAACAAAATTATTATCTCTCATTTGAATACGTTAATTAATACGAGTAATTTTTTCCCAGTTAATTTACAGTAGTTAAACTAAAGTAGAATTAATTATATATAAGAATAAGATTATAATTAGGGTCCTGTATGCCCCTAAAAATGAATTACAATTTAATTAAACGGTTAAAATTAAAAGACTTCATTTTACAATAATTTACAGATCACAAACTCAATTAAAAAATTTAATCAAAGTAATTTAATAAAAATAATTAAATATATAAATATATCTAGCGGGTGTATGCTAATTCGAAACGCTGTAAAGAAGATTTATTGGGTAGCCGGCTACGAGTCGATTGCTTGTTTCAGGCGTGACGTCTTACGCGATATTTGCAACAATGTTCTGTCTGAGTAAATAAATTAGGTGGATCGCGAAAATTTGGCAAATTTTCATCGACGAATACACGAATTTGAAATAATTTTTGGGCGAATAGATTTCGCGATTGGAAGAAAATTGCAAATAGGGGTGAGAATCTGTAAAGTTTGTAGTACAATATTTTCGGTTATACTAAATTCCTTTCAACAGGAATCGAGGCTTAATAATTTTTAATTAATAATTTCGAGCAATTCATTTCGTGAATGTTAGATGAAATTTTTTGGGGGATCTTTTGTTAACCTTTTTGGTGGATTCTTGTTATTAAATACTATGTTAATACTACAGTTATTGAACTATAGTGTGTAGCAAATTTTAGATGATTGCAAAGTATGAATCGAAGTTGAAGTGGTAATAATTAATTAAAGTCGAAAAGTATTTACAAATAGTATCAATAAAGATGAATCTTCTATTCTCAATAAAAGTCAATATTAATACTATAATTATCAAAGAAAATAAATTTCATACATTATTTTTGCAGTTAGGTATTGAAAACTAGTTCCTTTGAACAAAACTAATACTAGTTTTTATTCAAATGAAAACGTAATTATATATACTAATTTATTTTCACTATATCATTCAATTATTATTAATTATTTACATTGTATTTACCCATAAATTGTTTGCTCCAATTTTACAATAACTTCATTCTTTATCAGAAGTAGTTGGCATATTATTAACATAATAATATTATTTCAAAATAAATTTTAATATTGCAAATACTATTCCATCAATATAACATTATTAATAATATAATACAACAATAAAATTCATATAATTTAATATTATAGTACCATTCTAATCCAATTTTAATTTCATTTTTGTCACAAGCAGTTGGCATATTATTAACATAGTAATATTATTTTAAAATAAATTTTAATATTGCCAATACTATTGTACCAATATTACATCATTAATAGTATAATACAACAATAAACTTCATATAATTTAATATTATAATACCCTTCTAATCTACCTTTCCATCATTGAATACAACCTCTTTGAACACAGAACGTCAGACAAAGAAGGATGATCGAGTCAGAAAAGCATTTACATTTCAACCAGCCAATTTCAACATTCCTGTTTCTAACACCATTGATACAAAAACTAGGAAGAGCCATCTTCTTGCTGACAACAGCGCCAAACACAATCGGGGTAAAGCTAAACGAGAAGGCCTCGTTCGTTCGCATCGACCAAATATAGTTGTCGAGGTCGAGTCCCGAAATCGTCAGAATGGAATTCCTGTAAAGGTGACGTAATGGATTCCGGTTGTAAGCGCGACCACTCAATGCTGTATTGTCGCTTTTTCAAAGGATGTGTGTCGAAAGGAAGAATATATGTGTATAACGTTGTATACATTTGAAACGTACGACCAGGTAAATTTAACCACGGAAATCTCTTCGTTCCTAACAAATTGCTTTGCATTTGGCTTGTTTCAAAATCGTGGATTTAGCGAGGTAAAACGAGCAGTGAGAAGAAGATAGAAGTTTTTCCTGAAAAATCTTTCAGATCAATTGAAAATCATAATATACACTCAGCTAGATATTACTTAGAATGTTGTAATATCTAGTTTAATAATTTTAGATCGAAGATGGAATATAGTAAATATCAGAATAAAATTGGAAACGTAAAAATATATATTAAATATTAGATTCCTAAATGAATTTTGGATTTTTGGTTTGATTATTTGTAAAATGCTAAGAGGATTAAAAATTAAATGTACTAAGATACTATATATACTAATTAAATATATAGTATACTACATACTATATACTAAATTTACTAAATATACTAATTAAAAATTATAGAAAATTAGTTAACATTTTTAGTCTATTAAATTGTCTCATCTAAATATGAATTTCAATTAATTGAAGGAGAAAAATTATGTTTGTTTCAAATGAGATCAGATAAATGGATTTTTACCATAGATAAATTTATTATATAACGAAATTAACTGCGTTAAAAATATTATTATACCTTACTCGAGATATTAGCGAAAAATAAATATAATTTTTAATAGATAAACCAAGTGTCATCGATATGCAAGATAATATAAGTCTCATAAAAGTCTCGAAATTGCACTTACCTTTGATCACAGCGATAACGAGCGATACCATTCTTATCTCAAAATCTTCAACCATAAATTATGTCTTATCATCTACACCGAGAGCAGTAACAGGATGATGGAAAATGAAGAAAATACCGATCAGCAAGTCGAAAAAATTCACTACACTACTCTGAAATGATAATGTTTGCCAAAATGAAAAAAGGAAAGCAAGAAAACAGTAACAAGAAAACTTGGCAATATTACAAACTATATATTTCACATATTTTCATCAAAAAATATAACAATAATAACAAAGAACAGAAATTTAGAAAAATCGTAACATACAATTAAGCGATTATGTTTATAACAAATTAAAAAAGGTGGGATGCAAGGTAAAGATGATGTAGTTAGTATACTAAAATAATAATTTGCGCTTCAGTAATATAAATATGAATGAAAATTACTATGTAAATCGAGAGTGGAGTACTCCTAGCAAACGTATCAATCCAACAACCCTAATTCACAATGATTTTTGGCTCAAAAATGCAATTTTAGATATTAAGGATTGAATACTGTATTAATTGAAATATTAACTAAGTATTGAAAAGACCCAGAAATGAAAAAAAAAGAAAACAATTTGAAAACATTGCTCACATACAGTGTTTCAATTACAAATCCCAATTGGAAGCCACACCTTCCCTTTAACACAAAATCCAAAATCCAAATTAAATTACAAAATTATTCACATTTTTTCAAAATTCCCTTATACTCCATAAAATACATGTAAAAAGAAACAAAGTAAATATAAAATTCATGCCAGTTGTATAAGAATGTTCCAGAAACAACAATCTCCTTCATTCCAACATCCACCTCTCTAACAGGCTTCCTCTCACAACCCCAAAAACCCAAAATACTCAACGACAAATCTCAACCAAGCAGCTCAAATAGACACAATACACCTTCATACATTCAAAAATTACGAATTCAGAAGACCCAAAACTCAAGTACGGACCTTAACCTTAAACACCAAACTCAGCCACGGACAAGCAAAACTCGCTCACCCCAAAAGCACGCGCAAAGAGCCCCAAGATTCAACGATGAGGCACATGTACACACAGTCCGAGGTGCTCGCTCACCCCAGAGACAGAGGGAAAAAATGGGCAGACGCAAGTGTGCATTCGCACACCCCCATTAGTCCATCTGGTCCGCGGGGAGAGTACGGGGCCTGTTCTTTCAATCACGCAGCCCGCGGTGGGTCGGTCGATTGCATCGTCGAGCAACTTAATTAACCCGACCCGGTACCGCGGCGAAAATCTCGAAAACGGTCGTGCACGGCGAAGAAAACGGTGTCTGGGAGGAAGAGGAATAGGTGTGGGAGGAGAGGCTGGAACGAGGAGGAAGAAGAGGAACGGAAGAGGCCGGAGAGGAGCGGCAGAGACGCGGAGCAGAGTGGAAGGTAAGCACGATGGGGCCCGGAGTGGGCTGGAGGGGTTGGAGGCACGGAGAGAGGAAGACAGGTCTGAAAAGAGAAAGAAAAGCGTCCACGGTGACGGTCAGCGAGCGCGAGCTGAACCCTGACCCTTCGTCCGTTGTCGTCCATACTCGTTCCCGGTCGCTCGGGCCCTCTTTCTCCCACCCACGGGGCCCAACGACTTCGTGGGGCCGCAGCGTGGGCGAAACTCACGCGCGGGGGAGTAAGAGGTAGGGTACGAGGTGGGCAGCGCGGAGAGGAGAATAAGGAGAGGAGGTGGGGGCGGAGGGGGTGACGAGTTGGCCCGCGGGCGTCCCGGGACCGTGAGAACACCACCTATAATATTATTTAGTCTGCCTCGGTTCGCCTCTCTTCCTCTCCCTTTCTCTCGTAGCTCCTCTTCTCTTTCCTCGAGCTCTCTCTGTCCGCCGAGTGGCTCCCTTTCCCTGGCTGGCTTTCTTCCTCCTCGTCCACGGTTCCACCAGCCTCTTCCTCCTCGTCTTCTTCTTCTTCTTCTTAGTTTTCGTCGTCGTTGCTGTCTTCCCTGCTTCTTCTATCCGCGCGTCTCCTTGCACTCTGTTCTTCTCGCCGTGTACAGCGCGTGCAGGGAACGTGTCCGTCTTTCTTCCTCGTTTGCGGCCTGTTCTGGCCCAAGAGGCAGCTAACTATAGGCGCTATACACGGTTTACTCGCGCGCATTAATTGCCGTCGTAAATTGTTGCGGCTTTGCAGCCGAGTCGAAACGCGGCGGCGGCACGCAGCCCCTCTTGGGGACCAGCCGGCCCACGGGGCCTTACCAGGGGTGGAAAATGCTTGCTTAGGTACGCGATTCGCGGGGATGCGTGGATCCTTTTGTTCCTGCAGAGAAATTCCTAGGTAAATACGAGTCGGACCAGGATCATCAGTCCGCGAGATACTGATGACCCTGTTGCAAACGTTTCGACAGGAATTTTGGGACTTGAGGTTTCAGTCGGGGATTTTTTGGTGGGGAGGTTGAGCAAGTGACTTTTTCTATAAGACAATGTTCCTTTTAGATGATCTGTTATTGAATATCATCGGGGAAACGACCAAACAGGGTGAAGTTGGATGAATTCGTGAGAGATTTATGAGCCTGTTGTCAATGTTTCGCTTACAGTTTGACAATTCGAGGATTCACTCGTCAATTTCCTTAAGGGAGGGTTAGGAATATGATTTGTCCTATTGGACAATCTTCTTTTTAGACGATCTGTCATGGTAAAATCACCGAAGAAACGGGCTAACCGAGAGAAGTTGAATATATTCGTAAGAAACTCATGAATCTCTTGACACTGTTTTGCTGACATTTTGAAAATTCGACAATTCACTCGTGAATTTCTTGGTGGAAAGATTAAGCAGATGACTTCTCTTATTGGTTAATCATGTTTTTAGATAATTTGTCATTAAAGAATCATCGAAAAAACGGCTAAACCGAGTGAAGTGTTATATATTCGTGAGAAACTCGTGAACCTCTTGACACTGTTTTGCTGATATTTTGAAAATTCAACAATTCACTCGTGAATTTCTTGGTGGAAAGATTAAGCAAATGACTTCTCTATTGGTCAATCTCATTTTAAAATGATTCGTCATTAAAGAAACGGTCAAATATGGTACTTCTTAGTGGGATAGTCTCCTTTTCCTATAATTTGATGAGAAAGGACTTTGTCCACCTTCTGTTATGCGATTATCAGTAACACGAGCGATTTCTTGTAATGATTCCATGCACGAACATCAATTGCTATTAGTTCAGCCCAAAAATGGGACTGTTGACCCCTCCTAGAAGAGTTGGTCTCCTGAGGTTGGAGTCTAGGGCTCTGCTGGTTGGGTGTTGGTTCTTCTACCTAGTTACAGAATGCCTGAGAACGAAAGACGTTACAGCGTAATCAAGTGGTGTCTTCGATATATCTTCGGAATGAATTGATTAAAAGGAGACGGTGCTTGTTATTCATCTCATCAGCCCTACTAATTGAGAGCTGCAGGCTAGATTGCTTAGAGTGTAATTTAACTAGAGGTTCAAGTTCTCACGAGGACTTTGGCTTTAAGTAAAAATGTATACGAGTAGTTGTCTTCTCATAGTGATTAAATTGCGCATATTATTGGCTGTAATAGGCAGTGTCTAAGTATAGCAGTGCTGGAGTATTAGGCTGTAGAAATCAGGTCTGCATGAGATAGAAACTGTTTGGGGTTGGAGCTGCGAGAACTCAATTGGAAGAGCAAATTGGTGAATGTTGGACGATTTTACTGCTAATTTGTCAGTGTATTGTGTTGAGGATGTCTTGTGGATGAGATTAAGGGGTTGTTTCAAGCAATCCTTTGTTTCTGGTGAAACTAATATTGATTCTTATTCAGAGGTGACTATGGGTACAAACTAGTCAATGTTGGAGGATTTTACTATTAATTTGTGAGTGTATTGTGTTGAGGATATCTTGTGGATGAGCTTAAGGGGTTGTTCCAAAGAATCCTCTGTTTATGGTGAAACTAATATTGATTTTTATTAAGAGGTGACTATAGGTACCTATTTATTATCATATAAATTGATTAATATATATAAATGTTAATTATATTATATTTAGGTATACGTTATAGATTGGTAATGAGACATAAAAAGTATATTCCATAAATTTCATTTTATCATAGATATGAATAGAATATTTATAGAAACATTTCATAGAAGGAGAAATAAAACAAATAGAATATACTAATTTTATTAGTATTTTGTAGTCACAATTGATCTAGAGCAGTTGTAATGTGTATATAAATTTTTTTTTGTCTTAAAATCTCATGTTCTAAAGATTTAAATAATTTCATTAGATGGTTCCAAATTTTTCTGAATTATTTTTAAGATATATAACACATATAGATAATAATTATAATTATATATAATAACAATTCTGCAAAAATAAAATTATTAGCAAGCAATGGTAATTTTGCAAAAATAAAATTAATAAAAAATCAGCAATTATTTTATTATTTTTCATAGTATGTATGTTTTGCAAAAATAAAATTAATAAAATTAATAAAATTTCATACTATGAAAGATAATAAAACAATTGCTAATTTTTTATTAATTCTATTTCTGCAAAATTATTATTCACTCATAACTTACGAAGAAGTACAAAATAAAAATCATATTAATAATATTTTACTAAAATTGTACTATAACGAAATTATATTTCACTAAAATTGTATTTCATAATATTTTACTTTTATAAACCAAATACACCGACTATTTACTATTGTAATAGTACCTAGAAATAGATTCGTCAGCGGAACGACATGCTATTAAAGTACAATGGTGCGGTTGTAAATAGATAAAACGAGATTTTAAGAAAACTTGGATACAGGCATTCTAAGTCATACGGTCCATAGTTATAGAGGGTTAATGGAAAAGTAAGTGGAAAGGCTTCGAAAGTTTGTGTTCTAGGAAACTGATTATGATTGACTGGTAAAGTGATAGTCTGAGGAACTAGCGTGGTTACGAGCAAGGTTCACACGACTTCATAAGTAATAAAGCTGAAGAAGATATGGTAGGCATGGATAGTTAAAATTTGCTTGTTATGTTAAGTGAAGTATTGCTATTGGTCTCATCGGTATATAAAATCGTGTACAAGTTTGCAACTCATCGCATAGTGATCTATAGAACGATAAATCAAGTTAACGGTACACGCATGCTCATTGAACTTTTACGTCGTTCCTGCATTTTATTTCCACCAATGTCTGTGGTTTGTCTTTTACGCAGCTATTGTGTAATATACTTTTCAATGATTCAGATGTCACAATGAAAGTTATCTAATTAAGCACGAGTATTCTATGTAAATAAAAAACATTCTTTCAATTTTGTAAGTTGTTTTCTGGTATGAGAATTTGGGAAAATATGAAAATTTTTAAAAAGTATTTTAAAATTAGATGTATGCATATTTTTCATATAAAAAGCTTTAGTCTCATTACAAATATTCAACTATATTTATATTTGTTATGTTACCAATAATTAAATGTAAAATATATTTTAAAATTATTAAAACATAATATAGGAGTATTTCATACTGTAATATTTTTCATTTGATATTGTCAATAGTAAAATGTAAATTATAAATATAAATTTTACTGTTATAAATTAATAGTAAAATGTAGAATGTAAATTATTTCAATATTATTTATATATTTGTATTTATTAATGGTTTTTCAGTAATATTATTATTTTTGTTGTAAATTTTTGAAAAAATTGTTGAAGAGTATTTTAAAATTAGATGTATGCATATTTTTCATATAAAAAGATTCGTTCTGATTACAAATATTCAACTATATTTATATTTGTTACGTTACCAATAATTAAATGTAAAATATATTTTAAAATTATTAAAACATAATATAGGAATATTTTATACTGTAATATTTTTCATTTGACATTGTTAATATTAAAATGTAAATTATAAATATAAATTTCACTGTTATAAATTGATAGTAAAATGTAGAATGTAAATTATTTCAATGTTATTTATATATTTGTATTTATTAATGATTTTTCAGTAATATTATTATTATTATTGTAAATTGTAAATCATTGCGAGTTAAGACTATTATATTGTGAAATAATATAATTATTTTTACTATAAATAATATATAATTTTTATTAAGGATTATTCAAAATTATAAATAATATTCCAAAACTTTTTCCAAATTGAGATTAATATTGTTGAAAATATTAATGAATATTATTAAGGACACCGATATTATTGTAAAAATTCAAGCAACAATTACGAGGTTAATATAAACATCAGAGTGTGGTGTTTAAAAACATAATTTCTTAGAGAACAGCTACTCCTGAGATATATGATGACGTTTAATCTTTGACGCTAATGGTTCTTCGCTTACGCAAAGCTGAATTATCTCATATTACGTAATTTTATTTCCTAGGCGTGTCAACTTTATCTACAGAGAGCGTAAATTAAAAAGAAAAATTCTAGAAAGTCTTAAACACCTCTTTGTCATTTTTCATTAAATCACTCAAGCCCATAAATTCCATAGGAATGAGATTCAACTGCAAAAAAGAGTAAATATTTATTTACCACCAGGATATTAAATTTTTCTCTGGCTGACGCATGCAGTAATGGCCGTTTCTTACAGCGAAAAAATTTATTCCCATGGTAATTAACGTGGTGCCAAACAGCCATAGCAGTTTCCCTTATTATCCATAATTCCTTGCCATTTCTCAAGTAAACGTTAAATTTTACTATAAAATCATTCTTTTTCTAAAACGATAAAATTCACTATCAAATCTTACTATAGTTTACAACCTTTTTGACAGAATTATTTTATTATTAACTTACCATTACTATCATATATACGATAAGTTAAATATTAAAAAGTATATTACAGTGAATACATATAAAAAATTTAAATATTAATATTATTAATAGTTTTCAATAGTTTGCAACAATAGTTTGCAATAATGATTAATATCTTTAAGCAATGTATTACTAATATTCATAATAATATCAATTAATATAAATTATGATTAAAGTTGTAATGAAAATATTATGTATAGTATTCAAATTTCCAAATGTTGAATTTTACTATAAAATTTACTATAAAATCTTACTATTGCTCACAATCTTTTTGAAAGAATTATTTTATTATTAATTTATCATTACTATCATATATACGATAAGTTGAATATTAAAAAATATATCACAGTGAATACATATAACAAATTTAAATATTAATATTATTAATAGTTTTCAATAGTTTGCAACAATAGTTTGCAATAATGATTAATATTCTTAAGTAATGTATCACTATTAATAATATTCATAATAATATCAATTAATATTAATCATTATTAAAACTGTAATGAAAATATTATGTATAGAATTAAAATTTCCAATAAGTATAATTTCTTTTTCCTACACTTCCTAATTAATATAAAAATACTCCTTTAAATATCAACAATAACAAGTCGTCCAAATTCCTACCTATTTTTCAAATAAAAAATTTTTCCTATTCCCTAAAACTAAAATTTTTGTCAAATATAATTTCTATTTTTCTACATTTTATAATTAAAGACATCTATATATATTTCTTAATTTCATCTCTCACAACAATCTTTTTTCTCTTCTCTGTAATCTAATTTTAAATTATCTCAATTACCAAACCAACTTTCCACGTATTTACCCACATATTTATTTACCAAATCTGAATTCAATGATAGGAAATCGGACAGGTACGTAACAAGTACAGGCATAAGGGTGTGTAACAAGTACTCATAAGGGTAAAGCATACTTAGCTCGCATACTGCACTCAGATAAGCTGGACACTCTTCCAATCCTAATTAAGTTGCTTTCCAATTTGCATTCCCGGTCGTGGAGGAAACGTAATTAAGACTTGAAAATTCGCGAAATGGAAATTATCCGTAGCATCGTTCCGAATACTTTACGAGCAGGTAAACAATTAATTACGAGGATGTCGCGGGGCCACGGTTTAGCGTTTCACCCTCGCGAGCGTTTCCATCAACGTGACAGTGTATCCGCGTATTCGAACTGTTAAACGCGCGAATAGCCCGCGAACGAACAAGCAACGTCGTATTTACATTGTTTATTGCCCGACGTGTACGTATCGTGCTGGTGACACACGCCATGACAGAATCTGCTGTTCATTACTTTCACGGCTCACGGTATGTTACATAAGTACCTCGTAATTCTTAATTCGCGACGTTTTAATGATAGCCGCGGACACAGAAGCGCGGAGATTTACCGATACGTTGCTAAACAGAAACCAATTTACTATTCGAGCTATGGCCGAGCCGTGTAATTCGACGAAACGTTACGTGGTATTCGTGAAAATACGTTTTCGATGATGTTCCAAGACGTTTGAAGTCGTTTGAACACGTTTAAATGCGTTTGCCGGTGTTTGATGGTGTTTGAAGACGAAGAGTTTCTGCAGTTAGGACGATGTTGCGGATGAACGGCGGTTTGCGTGACAGGTTAGGGATCATTGAGACGTTGAAACGTGGCTTAAAGAAGTTTTTCATCGTTTGGAAGATTCGAGTACGTGATTCTGTGGACGACATGAATTTCATTGGCGACATGGTTGGCATTTAAATTGTGATTTCGTGTTTGAAGAGGTTTGTGGAAGAGGAAGTGTATTATATAGTAATTAAAATTAGTATGATATAGTAATAATATTATATTAAAATTAATATGATACAGTAATAACACGATATTAAAATTAATATGATAATAATAATTAAAATTAATATGATATTAAAATTAATATAATATATTAATAATATGATATAATAATTAAAATCAAAATTAATTAGATTGAATAAAGTATAATATATCGGTAAAGTGATAATACATAGTTAGTACTAAATGAAAAGTAGTAGTATTAATAGTAACATGTGAGTATTACTTTTAAGTATTAATAGTGATAGTAACAGCAATAGTAAGTAATACCCTAATTTCAAATTACTTTATAACTTTACCAATATATAATATTAATGTAATTTTACAACAGTTTAATAATGGATATATCGTTACATCTTGTTGGAAAATTAATGCAGAATTTTTAAGTTAATTCAATTCCAATTTTATATAAAATTTAGTTTATTCGATGAATTTATGTAAAATCGTGTAAATTTGTGCCTCATAAAATATCAATTTTTGTTTTTGTAATTTTATTGTAACGTGATACGTTACTGCATATCACGACTGCTTATGATTATCGAAAATAAAAAAGTTCGGAAATTTTGAAACGATTTTTGTAAAATAATTCGGTTCTTAAGGGGCTAACGAGAAAATAGGAAATTATTTATAATAATGATAAATGGAAATCAGTTTCTTAAGGCAGCATGATTACGTCTGCAACGAGCTCTTAAGCGTGACAAATAAATTATAAACATGACTTATTTATTACTCTGGCTAGTCGCTTCTCTTTAGCAAACCCATAGAAATTTCACTCCTAATTTTTATCGTTCTCAAATGCATTATAAACACCACTCATTTATTACTATGACGAATCGCTACTTTTCAACAAGCTCGTACAAATTTCACTCCTACACGCTTCAAATGCATTATAAACACTTCGTATTCAATGCACTAATTCGAACCACTAAACACCGCTTACTTATCCCCTCCACGAGCCTCTTTTAATTACGCTTACTCTCTAAATGTTCTCATTAACACTTTACCCAATTAACCAATCAAAAATCGATATAATTAACAGTAAAAATAGCAAAGTAATTAAAGCAACTAATTTAAACTTTTTGTTTTTATATTTACTGCAAAAATTAGAGGTATTTTGAATAAAATTAATTTGTGACTTTTATTTAAATAGCAAAGTAATTAAAACAACTGATTTAAAATTTTTGTTTTTATATTTATTGTAAAAATTAGAGCTATTTTGAATAAAATTAATTTATGACTTTTATTTAAATAGCCATTTAAATATATGAGAAAAAAGGGAAAAAACAGGAAATATTTTATATTATTAATGACAGTGAGAACCATGGCAGTTATGGTTGCATTCTTCTCCAATTTCCTAAATTAGAGTAGGAACTTTAGGTGATGAATGGTACAATTAAAATCATTAATTCTCGTTTCTACACTGATAGAATTTAAAGACTATTAAAAATTGATTTTAGTTTATGAAGCTTGTAACAGTATTTAATTCTCCTTTAATCCTTCACATATGTACACTTACATGTGATTCTACGATCTTCGGTGACCTCGTATGACCTTGCATTATTCAAACATCATACCAATTGTAGTGACCACACTCTAAGAAAAAAATTGGTTATCTCCATTAGAATATTTTAATGAAAGGTAAATATGAACTATATTAATCAAAATAAAATATTTTCAAATTAATAAAATTTCGAGCAATAATTTTACTGCAACCCCATCAGTTTCTATTTTTACTCCATCTATAATCGCAATTCCTTCTACGAAAAGACGTAACAATCGATACATCGAATTACCAATAGCATTAAATCGTTATCCCTATTTATCGATGTCATATTAACAGTCCCATTTCTAATCGGCAGTTTCACTCTCAATTCGCATGAACGACGTTCTCCCAAATTTTATCGTTGCACGTTTATTCGAAGCGAAAAATGGTACGATTGTTAAAAATCCCACGATAATCGAGTACCTCGCGACACACGTACAATACATGGACGTCCAATACGGAGGAAGAAACGAATCCCAGCGCCCCTCGCGAACCGATACTGCAATCCTAAACAGCGCATCATCGTCGTAATTGCCATGAGCGTCGGAATGATATCATAACGCTCGAGGGGTGATCGAGGGTTGTCCCCGACGCCGTGGTGAGGCAGGCCAGAGCTGGCGCGCGCGCGCGCTCGCGCGTACAGCCGCGCGCACGCAGTCACGCGTGCACGCGAGATTACGAACGACGCCGTTTACGCCGAAACGGCGAGCAATTGCGGGCCAGCTGTGGCTCTCTCTCCAGAATCCGGGGCCCGTTCCTCGCGGACGGTCCCAACTCGCCTCGGATACCTGCCACCAGGTGTCTCCACGAGCAGTGCCCAGCAGCGAGAGGCAGGAGCAGTCGTCGGGGCGCCTTCGCACCGCCAGCATCGCGCGCGTCTCTCCTCTTTGCCGTCTGCACGTTCGTCCACCCTCTCGCGAGCATCCCTGGACGATAGCTCGCGATCGAGCCGCGTAACTCTCGAGCATGAGGTCCCAGATCTCTAGCAGGACCCGTTTCGACGACCAGTGAACGGAAATCTACACCAGCCGGCAACCCAGCAGCTCCGGAAACCGACGGGATCGGTAGATCACCCTCGCCAATGCTGCCGGCAACACGTCGGCAGCCCCTCAGCCTGACCCGTGACCATACTAGCGACGGGGGAGGATGCAACAACAGCAACAGCAGGACCAGGAGCAGGAGCGGGGAATCGTAATGGTCCCGTCATCCTCCTCCTCCTCCTCCTCCTCTGCGACCACGTCGACCACCACCGAGCTACGAGACGTCGCCAGTGTGACAGAGGCTGGATTGCCGAATTTCACGCTGCAGAGCGTGGCTCTTGGACTCCAAGGTGCTCTCCTGGCAGCTCTACAGAGAGTAGCTCTGCTGCCACCTGGCCATGCTGCCGCCGCTGCGCTCAATCTCCAGGCTCTGGAGACCTACCTGACTCTTCATCGTCTTCACGCCACCAGCACGGCACCCGGTGTCAGCCAGTCCACTGCCTCGGGACTGGCTAATCAGAGGTGTTCGCCGATCAACACTGGTCTAGAAAACGCGTTGACCACGACGACACCGTCCAAGAACGAGCAGTTGACCGCTGACAGGCTTCTGCAGACGGCCGACGACGAGGACGAGGCCAGGTTGGATTTTATCGGAGATCCCGAGGAAGACCTGGCACTGTTGGAAGAGCAGGAAGTGCTGCTGAGGGACACTTCAGTCGCGACGTCCTCGGCGAACCACGAGGCTCTGTTGCGACGGATATCGGAAGGGAACCGGGCTAGTTCGAGTTCCGCGACCACGGTTCCTCAGTCGACGTCCCTGTCGCAGATCGCTGCGCCCTCGTTCACGTCTCCTGCCTCGTCGTCCGCGTGTTCTTCGTCCTCCTCGTCCTCGTTGTCGTCGTCCTCGCCGCTCCAGGCCACGTCCACCTCGACCGAGTCGAATCTACCGCGGACCTGCAGGGCGTCCAGGCCTAAGAAGCAGTTCATCTGCAAGTTCTGCAGCCGACAGTTCACCAAGAGCTACAATCTGCTGATACACGAGAGAACGCACACGGACGAGAGGCCGTACTCGTGCGACATTTGCGGAAAGGCCTTCCGACGGCAGGATCACCTGAGGGACCATAGGTAAGTTCGACAGTGCCTCGCGTCCATTGGTTATGGCTTCGTGGCTCCGTTTACGATTCGCTTCCTTCCAATCAGTTCTCCATTTGTTTCGTGGAACCGTGCATCCAGATTTTCTTCACGTTTCGCTAGGTCCTGGGTCACGCTGCGAATCCTGTTAGAAGTTGATCCAAGTTTAGCTCAGTTCGATTTGGATCGAGGGATTCTTCTTTTCGTTTGAGGTTAAGATTTGGTTGATTATTGGAAACATTGTAGGGATTGTGGGAGATCTTGTAGATTGTTTCGAGGGTTACACGTTTTGTCGATTCTTCGATATCGGATTAGTGATTCATGATCGTGACTGTCTTAGTTTTGCGGATACTTTTGATAATTATTTTGACGGTTATGGGATAGATATTACAGTTTTATAATTCATATACAATTGACAGTTTATAGAATTCGGTATTTTTAAATTTTGAAAGTTTTTATTTTTGGATGCAGCTGATATTAATTTATAATAATAATATAATGAGGTCTATGATTCGAATTGCGTGTATAGTTCATTACACGATGATTAATCTTGCAATTTTTATTCATATTGAGACAGTTATTGCATATTTTCATAGTTCATCATCAACTTTCAGAAATAATATAATTTTAATTGATAAAAAGAAATTTTATTCCTCATTGATTAATCGGGGATTAATTAAAAATATTTCAGAATAATTTGAAATTGGAAATTCAATTTTTATTACTTTGTTTTACCATAACTATGTTATTTCGTAATTAATTTAATAGCAATGTTATAAAATATATGCTTCCAATCCTATCTGTTTATTATGCAATTGTTATAAATATTTTCGTGCTTTATTTCAAATATTTACAGTCAATATAAGAGATATAACATTTGATATTAAGACAGTGCTATACAAGTTAGTATTGCTATTCAAGATCAGCATAATTTTATTTATTAAAAATAGAAATTTCGTTGATAATTAATTAATCATTAATTACTTAAAAATATATAAAAAAATCCAATTTTTAACATACAAAAATTTCTCTATCAATTACCATAATAAATCCATCATTTTACCTTAATCATTTTGTTTCCATACACGTTCAATATTAAATATTTAATTTATAAACAGTATTTTGAAATCTATAATTCATGTAGAATTCTACATACAGCATTTTATATAATTATTATCATTCTCGTGTTTAGAAAACCCCATTGATCATTGATTGCACGAATGAAAAGATTCAACAAAAATTCCCCTATCAATTCCTTTGCTAAATCCTTTATTTTAGTCTAATCATTGTACCCCAATACGTGTTAATTACTGAACAATTAATTTAATAATAAAAGCACGATTAAATATATAAATCCCATTTCACGTGTAAACTTAACTATTATTATTCTCATATCTCAAGAATCCCAATCCTTTTGATCATTGAGTACTCACTGACTAGCCAAAAGTACCTGAGAGCACTTCAACTCACAAGATGCAATTTCCAAAATATATAAATTTCTCCATCAATTCATTTGATGAATCATTCCACTTTCAATTTAACCTAATAATTTTGTCCGTACACTTGTTAATCACTGAGCAATTAATTTAATAATAACACCACGATTAAATTTACAAATTCCATATTATATGTAACCTATAAACCCAACTGTTATTATCCTCATATCTCAAGAATCTCAATCCTTCTGATCACTGATCACACACTGACCAGAAAAAGGGAGTTGAAACCATTTCAGATTATTGCTTACACACTGACCAGTCAAAGGTACTTAAAACCACTTCAGATCATTGATCACACACTGACTAACCAAAGTACCTGAAACCATTTCAGATCATTGATCACATACTGACTAGCCAAAAATATCTGAAACAATTTGAGATCATTGATCATACACTGATTAGTCAAAAGTATCTGAAACTATTTGAGATTATTGACCACACATTGACCAGCCAAAAATACCCGAAACCACTTCAGATCATTGATCACACACTGATTAGTCAAAAGTACCTGAAACTATTTGAGATTATTGACCACACATTGACCAGTCAAAAGTACCTGAAACAATTTCAAATCATTGATGATATACTGGCCAGTCAAAAGTACCTGAAACGACTTCAGATCATTGATCACACACTGACTAATCCAAAATACCTGAAACCACTTCAGATCATTGATCACACACCGACCAGTTAGAAGTTCCTGAAAGCATTTGAGATTGTTGACCATACATTGACCAGTCAAAAGTACCTGAAACCACTTCAGATCATTGATCACACATTGATTAGCCAAAAGTACCTGAAACAATTTGAGATTATTGACCACTCATTGACCAGCCAAAAGCACCTGAAACCGCTTCAAATCACTGATCACACACAGACTAATCCAAAGTACCTGAAACCACTTCACCTCGCAAAATGCAACTTC
Source organism: Eufriesea mexicana (assembly GCF_001483705.2). Lineage (NCBI taxonomy): Eukaryota > Metazoa > Arthropoda > Insecta > Hymenoptera > Apidae > Eufriesea > Eufriesea mexicana. The sequence continues at coordinate 422,518 of NW_016909918.1, forward strand.
TCACGCACAAAAATTCCCCTATCAATTACCACGATTAATTCTCCATTCTACCCTAACCTAACTCTCAGATCGCCGTCATCTCAGATAGGTGACTGGAACGCCAGTCGCGTAAATTACAAATCATCGGGAACTAGAGTCGATGATAATCGCGCTCAATTTACATCCATTGAATGGACCCCGATGAAAGTCCTGAAAAATCAGCCTGACGGGGATCCTCGTCGCGGAAGAGACGCGGAAGATAAAGCTGCTATTATATATGCTTATTGGCCGGGCGAAGTGTGCACGGCAAAAGTAGTTATACCAATCACGGCGCCTCGTGAAGCGCGCTTTCTTCCCGTGAGTTAGCGCGCGCGCACGACCGGGCTCAAATTGATTGCAATCTTCGTGGCGTCTAAATACGACGAAATGATACGGCCCAACGTGTAATTATGACGGCGGCCCGGAATACCGTGCCGGTGTATTAATTACGTTGATCAATTCGTGACAATTTATCGGCCTTTTCGTATCTTCATCATCAATCACCACGACATCAATCGATACGTCCGCAATTCCCGTTAATTGGACTCAGGCATTACGAGAATAGTCCGTGGATCCTCGTGCTTTTATTGCCTTCTCATAGTAGCTTGTATTTTGTAATTCTTCCCATTCTACCTTTTTCTTCGTGTTGGATTCTTTATTTCCCGACGTGGCTGGGCTCGTTCGGAATGAAAAATTGGAGGAGTATCGGTGAGCAATCAGGCAGATGGAATTAACGTCGTGATTTCACTCTCTCGTGATTATTGGGACAAGATGTCAGAGGATAGGCTCTGCAGTGTCTGAGTTGTTTACAGGCTAAAACGATCCAGTCTATTTCTCGAAGCTTGAATTTTGGGGTCAGAGCTGGTGATTGGTGCATCACTGTCTGTATTCAAACTAGGTTCTTATATTTTGTTTCTGGAGTTTGATAAATTTTTGAACGATTGGCTTATAAGTGTGTCTTGATATCAGCTGTTTGTTTTAATTCTTGTGATATGAAGCGAAAATGACTGGCGAATATATAGTAATTTTTATTCATGGTTGAATAGATAGGTTACAAAAATAAATTGGAGTTCTGGGATCCACAAGTTGCCAAATAAATGATTAGTCGTGACAAATTTGGTAACGTGTGACGTTTGTGATATTTTTGAATTCGAGTAGTTGGCATTGGAGAGGTTTTATTTAGTTTTTGCTTCACCTGTTTTTCTTTTTTAAGGACTATGTTTTTAGGCTGTTTTTCATAGGCGGTGGTTCTTGTCTCGTCTCGTTTGAATTTCAAATTTTGTAGCATTTCTGAGATTTCTATCTAAGATTTGAATACTATCTTTTGTCAGAATATACGATATTTCGATATTTTCTGAATTCCTGAATTTTCACAAATTTTAATACGAATTTTCTACATTTTCTATCTCCTTTTTGACGTTATTATTGTATTAAAAAATTCATTTTTTACCTGTAAAATATTATAAAATATTACAGAATATTACTATTATAATTTATAATAATATTATTTTTCTTACTGCAATAAATTAATTATTAAAATAACGAATATCGTATTAATATTTTTCTCATGTCGCATTGCCAATTATTTAACTGTCACAATAATATTTAAATACCCTTAGCATGCCATATTTACCATAACTGCCAAACAACAATTTCCCAACACGAAGAAACACCACTCGAGTACCATTCACTAGCCATCCACTCCCATATATCCCTAACAATCCAAACATCCCGACACACTGGGACCCCGGGCCCAATCCTCGCCCCCACCCCGGCGCACCTAAACCAACAATAAGACCACTCACGCGAACAGTCGTCCATCTAAAAACCCAAACGAAAATTTCCACGCTCCGTCGCTTCTACAATCATTAATCCCCCTAATCCCTCTAATCCCATTACGCTGGCCATTCTCGTAGCTCGCAGCAAAAGCCAACGTCTGTCATCGGCGCGATCTCGCGGTGTGCAACACGTTGGGACTGAAAGAAAATCGATGTTCGATGCGTTTCAGGTACATCCACAGCAAGGAAAAGCCGTTCAAATGCGCCGAATGCGGCAAGGGATTCTGCCAGAGCAGGACCCTGGCTGTCCACAAGATCCTGCACATGGAGGAGTCGCCCCACAAGTGTCCCGTCTGCGCCAGGAGCTTCAATCAGAGGAGCAACCTGAAGACCCACCTCCTCACGCACACGGACATCAAGCCTTACCACTGTGCATCCTGCGGCAAGGTGTTCCGTAGGAACTGCGACCTCAGAAGGCACTCGTTGACTCACAATCTGGGCGTCTCGACGTCACCGCCGCCGCCGGGTATCCCTGTGCCAGGCACTGGGGCTGTGGTGCTGCAAGAGACGTCCTAGTTGACCGAATCGGACGTCTGGCATTGTACTAGGGAAATTTATTCTCCAACCGGAACGAATGCTTTTGGGGTTGCTTCGTTCCGGTTGCTTCCTGTCAACTATGAAGGATCTAGGGGGTCTCTGGTGGGGACGAAGGTCTAACTGGCTCGACTTGCGGGTGACGTTGATGATTCCTGTTTGGATTTCGCGAGCTTCCCGATAGAGTTCTCGGGTGGACGTGGATTTCGACGACCCTGGATCGCTTTTTGCCTCTAAGAGGGAGGCAGGTATCCGAGACTCGTCGGTGCTTGGTTGGAGCGTCCCTGGTTTTTTAGTGTGTACTTAGCTGCGTATGTATTTCGTAGTTGTTAATACGTAGGGTATAATTATAACTGCATATCAGGATGTTATTCACGGATTCATGATCGTTAGATCTGTAATTATGTTACGCACGACGTATTATATGTATAGGTAGCCGGAGTAGGACGTACAAGAGGATCGTATTTTTTCATACTGTGTACCTACGTGCCCACGTTGTGTTTCGTTTGTACGTGTAAAATAAACTTTTATTATATTATTTTTTAAAATCGCCTTGTGTTTTGTTTTCGAGGTGAGACCTTTTCCTGTAAGAATGAAAATTTGGTGGTGGAATTTTAGTACAGAAATTGAAATATTATTGCATTTTGTTTGGACGAAGTTTCGACGAAATTTTTGTTCTTAAGTATCCTCTATGTGTGAAATATTTATTCTAGAATATTTAAATGGTTTTTCGATTCTTCCTGCTCTTTTGATTATCGTGGATCCAGTAGAACGAGTTCGGGATTCGTCTTTTTAAGATTTTGATTTTTGACTAGAATTTTTATTTATTATTCGATAATGTAGTAATATTTGGGCAGATTTAATTGACTATTTTAATAAATATAATAAAATTCCTGTAATGGAAAATTTAATTTGGGAATTGAGACACGATTTCAATTAGAAATTAATTTATAATTAGTTTCCCAGAGGAGTTATGATCATTTGTGTGCATCATTCGAAGTGGTAGAAAATTTATCGAAATTTTTATTTAATTTACAATTGGACTGAATTCTTGTTATATCCAGCACGATCTAAGATAACATTATCACTGTATTACATTATCACTATACTACTATATTATCACTGTATTACATTATCACTGTACTACTCTACTTTTCTACATTGAAATTTAAAAAATCCCAGTATAAAACATACCCATTTCACAAATATTCACCTACAGTTTAAAAACCAAGTTCCATTACTAAATTTTAGGTAGAATTTTGAGTATCATTCCATGAATAACTTCTTTAAGAGTAGTCCAAGACGTCATAACAATTCTTCCATTTTTACCCTAACATTATACGGTAAAAATCACGATTTCAAGACTACAAAACCAACGCCTAAAACTCAAATTGCAATCCTGTATAATTCACTATTTATACGCAATTCAAACACCATAAATGAAATAAATAAAACATGCACCCCGATCTAAAATTAAATCAGCATCCCCTAATATTTCAATCCAAGCCCCACTAAATCCTCTTCGTCGAGTGTAAATACGAGAATAGCTGAGAGGAAAGCAGCGAGGAGCTAGGAGTAGACGACGGAGAAGAGGAAGAAGAGGAAGAAGCAGCAGCAGCAAAGAGAACGACGACGAAGAAGAAGAACAAGAAGAAGAAACGCGTGTATCGTGTTACAAAGAACGAGGCCGCCAGGTGCGCGGGACATGACACCGCGATACGTCTAGGGTTACGTTTCTTTTTCGAAGGTAGGTGCTGGAAAGGCACGAGGTGGGCCCGAATACGCTATTTCGGGCCCGGGAACGGGCCGAACACGGGACAGCTCGCGTCGATAAGGAGAATCTCGCACGACCGGTCGACTTCCACTTCTTGCAACAGGCCGCTCGACTAGGAGTTCGTTCTCGAACCTGGAAACTCGAGGAATTCCGATCCGGATCAGAAATAAAAGGACGGGGATAAGGAGGGGAAAAAAGGAGGAGCAAATGAAACCCTGTGTCTCAGCCTTGTAAAGCGAATTTACATAATTTCTTGACAGCCCGCGCGGTGAAATTAATTCGCCGGGACTTAGCCGAGATACCATTCGATATTTGTCACTCGAATTGCATCCTTCTGAGTTTATTTATAATCTTTTCGCGTTCGTTTTGAATGCTTTTCGCTCTGATTCCGGCGGTTTGAGGAAGTTTGAGAAAGTTTGAAGAAGTTTGAAGAGGTTTGACAAGGTTTGAGCAAGTTTATCTGGATTTTCATGAAGTTTCTGAAATTTCTAAAGTTCCTCTTTTTCTGTTTTTAAATATTTTTGGCACTACTCGAGTTACTTTAGGGAAGTTTGGTGAAGTATGAGGAAGTTTGAAGATAAATGAGATATTATTCAATTTGAGTCCTCAATTCAGTTCTAAATTCATTCAGATTTTTATGAAGTTTCTGATATTTATAAAAAAGCTTCCCTTTGAATATATTTTGTATTAATTAGGATACTTTGAGGAGGTTTAGAGAAGTTTGAAGAAGTTTGAAGGTGAGTATCGTAGTTCAAGTTATTCAGGCTAGATTATAAATTTATGGAGAAATTAACTTTGTACAATTCATGTTTGAAGTGGATATAATTGGATGGACGAAGTTTGGTGATAATACTGTTTTGTGATACTACTACTTTGTCAAAAGTGTGACAACGCAGAAATGTGATCTCGAAAAATATAAATTCAGTTCAAATGTTTCTTTTATATTTAATTGCTTATGTAAAACTGACTCTTATCAATTAGATTCAGTTGCCTATATACAATTATGATTATAATCGAAGGATATTTCCGTGTTTTATAATATTGGTGTTGGTATTGGTCTTTAATATTGGTCGACTAAATAGGAACGTATGTAATATGCATTAGCATAGTTAATTGAAATTAAATATTGACTGGGAATGACTTTATTGAAAGCTAAATTGATTTCAACTCAAATTGATTTCTACTCCAGAAGATTAAATTTGTTCGTATAAAGCTTCGCTTCATAAGCAATTAGTATTTCATTAGACACCATGTTATATAAATCCAATTTCCTTGCTCAATTTTCACAAACAGAACTAAATAGAGATCCACATCATCACATCAATCATGCATTTATTAATAACACAATTACCAACACAATAGCACTTCAATTCTCGTTCCCCAAAAGTTACAAAAAGTTAAATGTTAAATCCCAACATAGCAATGAAAATTACAGACTAAAGTATTTTATGATTTATGATACACAGCTACTCAGAATAGGTGTAATATCACAGTGTTAAGACTAACACTATGTTTGATCTTGTTTGAAGTAGCCACAACGTCCAAACTCACCCATAACTAATCCTCACAACTGCACCATGCATATTCCTACACTCAATTACATTAACAAACACTACCAAACCCAAATCCAACTGAACAAACCAAAGCAAACACCGCAAAAGGCAAACAAACTCAAACCCCTTACCAAAAATGCCAATTCTTCCACAGAATAGCAACTATATCACCAGATAGACAGGCATCATATCAAATCGCACGAAACCAAGAAGCCAAAAGGAAAAATTGAAAAGCACGATGAAAAATGCGAGTGCCACATGGCGTGGAAAGCGTATCGTCAGGACACGTATTAAATCGCATATTAAGTCTGTCATTTCCTCATTTAAAAGCGAAGAGAGGTAAACCGGTAGGATCGAAGAGAGAGGGTCCAGGTATAAGGTGAAAAGGGGAAAGATGGAGAAGGAGAGTGCGAGAGAAAGAACGAGAAAGAGAGAGAGAAAGAGAGGTAAGAGGACCTGGAACGGGCCGGAGCGTTCCCTCGAGCATGGTGGAAGAGACGAAGGCAAGGATGGGAGTTAAAGGGGACATAGAAGGACCACACGCACGCGCCGCCCACAGATACGCTATCACTTGGCTACAACCAACGTGATCTGCATGCGCATGTCCTCTCTTCGTCACGAGTTGGGAGAAAAAAAAGAAAAATCGGAGGATCAGGGAAAGGGAAAGGAGGATCCTCCGCCTCTTCCTCTTCTTTTTCTTTTGCTGCTTCACCCCCTTCGCTCACCTACCTTCGCTGATTTAAGGGGTTGGCAGAGCGTCGATAACACGTCTGGTCAGTCCTACTCTTCGCCCGTTCGGAATTTCTTCTTCTTCTTCTTCTTCTTCTGCTGCTTTGCCTTCTTTTTCCCTCTTTGCTGTCGCTGCCTCTTCCTCCGGCTCGAGCCGAGAGTTTCCTTGGTTCCCGCGTATGGGTATCTTTACACGCGTGCCTCGGAGAAGAGACGATTGGGTTACTCTTCCTCGGCGATACCGGTGTCACGATCGTTTTGTGACTGGGTTAGGTTCTGACCTGCGACGTGATCTTCCGAGGTGAGCTCCACGCCGGTCCTTGCTCGCTGAATTTCTCCGTTTCAATCACGCTTTCGTTGTATACCTGGTTACCGTGCCAGGATGCGTGTACTACCGAGGGTACTACCGAGTTGGTAGCTGTTTCTATTATAGTTGCGAAATTTGGTATTTTTATTTTTTAATTTGTCTGCTTCGGCAGGAGATTTCTTGACGAATTTTTAGGGGTTAGGTGAGGGGTAATTTTGTTTCTTTTTGGGAGACGAGGGTAGGGTTGGGTTGGAGCTTGGTAGAGATCTTGAGGGTGTATTAGATTGGTTAATGTGGAGCAATGTAGAGGAAGTTTATAGGAGTTTTGGATATATGTGACTGCTCCATGTCTTGTGTCATTCATACCTATACATCTTTGTTTCATTTTGTTTATTCTTTTTACAGTAAATTTCTGAACTTTGAAACTAGTCAATATCAAAGACTTGAAATTTAAGAAATATTTAGAATAAAATTTTAAAATCATACCTGACCTAAATCTAACCCTGTTTATCATTTATTATTTCTTCATTACATTTTCTAATTTTGAAACTAGTTCATATCGAAGAAAGACTCGAAATTGTAAAAATATTTAGAATCAAATTTTGATATTATATTTAATATTAAACATTATACCTGACTTAAACCTAATCCTGTATATCATTTATTATTACTTCATTACATTTTCTAATTTTGAAACTAGCTAATATTAAAAAAAGACTTGAAATTTAAAAAATATTTAGAACAAAATTTTGATATTATATTTGATATTAAATATTATACTTGATTTAATTCTAACCCTGTTTATTATTTATTATTCTCCCATTATGTTTTCTAATTTTAAAACTAGCTAATATCGAAGAAAGACTTAAAATTTAAAAAAATATTTAGGACAACATTTTGATATTATATTTGATATTAAATACTATGCTTGATCTAATACTAACCCTGTTTATTATTTATTATTTTCCCATTATATATTCTAATTTTAAAACTAGGTAATATCGAAAAAAGACTCGAAATTTTTAAAAATATTTAGGACAACATTTTAATATCATATTTAATATTAAATGTTATACTTGACCAAAACCTAATCCTGTTTATTATTTAATATTTCCCCATTACATTTTCTAATTTCCAAATTAATTAGTCTTGCATCTGAATCTTTTTGACTGAATCTTTTAATTTTAAGATAGGCCAGTGCTTCGTTGGAAATATATTTTTCTTCTTAATTCCGCTCTTTAATAAATATATAAAACAAAATAAACGAACTTACTGTACTTTCGTTAAATTTTCTACTTTTGAAACTAAATCAATTTAGTTTGAAACTAAACTAAGTCGAAGAAAAGCATCACTCTCTCATTACTGGTAACCAATGGGAGTCGTGTCTCTTAATCTCTACTCTTAAAACTACGTTTACTATTTCTTCACGAAATTCTCTAATTTCGAAACCAATTAATCCCTTTTCAAAAAATAATACAAGGTTTCCTTTCAAGATCAAAACTATTATTAAATCATCACAGACTCCTGTGTTAGTCCTAACCTAAATAAATCTAAAGAAATTCTATAAGATTTTCCTATTCCTACAGAGGCTCGGTGTTAATATTAAATATATTTCTTATTTTCAAACAGGTTTTCACGTTCTCTTGCATATGACTTGTACGTGACCTTGTGTAGACAAGGGTATATCTTTCAATTTGTAATACATTTATCCTGATCTATGCTTGTGGTTCGGATCGTGAGTGACGAAGACGATTAGCGTGCGTTTATAATTCGAGTCAGGTATTACGATATACTTGGCCAAGATCGAAAGAAAATAATATATCTGTCAGAGATATTTATTGACGCGTGCTAACATTTGTTGACATAATTACTTATCGGTTTATTAAATCGAGAAATATAGAACTTAGGTTTACGTAGAGGGGAATGTCTCTGACATTAATGTTAGCTTGCTCGAGGGTATACGAACTTGGCAAGCAAGATCAGGTATAGTTCTTCGGTCATTAACATACATATCTTACAATCCTGTTAGTAACATAACCTACTTTAGAAATTTATGGTGTGCCTTTGGAACTTTTTGTTGGTAATGTGGAAACCGTGTGCATGTATGTTAGAAACGAGGCAGATTTGGAAAGCACATTATTTAAATAAGGCAGCATTCGTGCGTTATTTATCGTTATCGTGTAATGCATTATATTAAGTACTCAAGAAGTTATAAATTATGGTAAAAGATTTAGGTTCCTCAGCCGAATGAAATATAGCGGCCAGAGTGGTCAGTATATTGATTTACAATCGTTAACTATCGTTATTGATTTTTATTTCAATTTTAATTTTGTATGCCAGAGTGCTGTCAATTTGTATGAACGTTTTATAACTTATGACCCCTTTGCAAAATATTAGTATAATAAAATTATAGTTAAATTATTGAAACCACTGAAAGAGCAGAACATCAAAATTAAAATGTTATCTTTTATTATAATTATTATAATGACTAATTTTTATTGTATTGTCTTACCATATTACTATAAAAATTATAATAATTTTTATCCAATGACTCGTTACATTAACCTCCCTTATAATAAATTTTAATACAATAACTCGCAATATTAATTTTCATGATACTTAATATTAACTTTAATATAACAACTTATTATAATAATTTTTATGGCACTTGCTGCTATATAATAACTTACTACCATAAAGCAGAGTCAAGTATAAAAATTGTATCATGCAAATAGGTATTATAAAAGTATTATAAAAATTGTTAAAATATGAAAAATAATAATAAGAATTAAAAATAAATTATTCCCTTGAAGTAACATGATTTAACTCAATTATTATAACAATTATTACAATGATTAATTTTTATTGTACAGATTCATTATATTCTTATAACAATTATAATAATTTTTATGCAATGACCCATTACATTAACTTAAGTATTAATAACTTTACTGCATTATTACTTTTTTATAATAAAATTTAATAAAATTTAATGCACTAACTCACTATATTAATTTTCATAGTACCCAATATTAATTTTAATATAACAACTTATTATAATAACTTTTATGATACTAACTGCAATATAACTTATCACTATAAAGCGAAGTGAAGTATAAAAATTGTATCATACAAATAGGTAATCACAAGTATTACAAATACTGTTCAAATATGAAAAACAATGATAAAAATTAAAAATAAATTATTCCCTTAAAGCAGCACGATTTAACTCATGGAATCACTGAACTTTAAATATTCACTCAACCTCTGTCACACTATGCAAATTGCAATGCAACTCGTTCATACTCAAACGAGACGGTATATCGTCTGAAAATTTCTAATCTACATTGTCGGATGAAAATCACGATGATGAAATAAAAATGCACATCCATTAATATGCTAATCTCGTGGTTGTAATCCTCGAGGATACACACGAATCTTTCCACTTCTCTATTAAATCTCATCGTCGAATGCCTGCATGAGTAATTTCTATTCAGGCGCCGATTTGAACTTTAGATATCAGATCGCGAGAAATGATAGCCGTGCATCGATGCTGTAATTATTTTCATGTTTCAATGCTTAAAATATGTGCTGCTCATCATATATCAAAGTTCACTCGAACGTAATATCCGAGCTGCTTTGTTTCATCGACACGATGTTTTTCCTTTCTTCCTCCATCACCGTTCCTAGATAAGTCGTATGCACGATCATGAACCGAACGTTGTTTGACATTTTTATCTGTCAATCGTGTTGAAGTGTCGTAAGAGATGTGTTATTTAATTGTTTTAATCGGCCTGCCTTTATGATTGCCTGTTTAAAACTCGTTTGCAAAGATACGCTTTTGCTAATTGAATATCGCTTCGATATGCTCGTCGTGAGCCTGTGCAACGTGTATTTCATATTACCGTCTCATTTTGTACGTTTCTTAATGCTTCTCTACTTTGCACGTGTATGGAAAAAATTATGCAAGAAGATTCAGAAAAATATTTATGGCAACCAAGTAGAAAACTTGATCCAAGAAACGCAGATTCTGGGAAAAGTAATTAACTACTGATGTAAGTACTAGTAATAAATTAAATAAATACCCAGTAACAAGAGTCCCAGATGCATAAACAGCTCGTATATATTATACGTATAAATTAAAGAATTTTTAATAACTTTAAAATAAAATTCAACTAAAAAAGGAAAACCAATTATTTGAAAAGTGGAAAAATAATATAAATTCCATGATTTTGTTTATATTAGATAAAATTCGATACTGTTTGTAGTTTCAGTATTATTAATTAATTAAATATAATAAAAATAAAAATAAATATAAATATATTAATAATACAACTTTCAGTATTATCAATTAATTAATTAATACAACATAATTAATTATTAATAAATATGAGACAGTAAACTTAAAATTAATATTATGATAATACTATATAATATATACATTTATGAAATTGTTGATTCAATCACTTCTTGGTGGAAAACATTTTTGAATTTATTGGAAAAAATTTAGTACCTTAGAAATCAATGATAATTCCAGAAAATCTTTATAATTCCAGATAATTCTATTTTCTAGATAATTCTAGAAGATCTTTGTTCAAATAAATTCTTAATAACTATTATTTTAATATAAATATCAATCTATTATAATACTGATGCATTACATGAAATTAATACACGATATTATAATATTTAAATATACAGCTAATAATTTAAATATTAATAAATACAACATACCAATATATAACAAAATAATATTAACATTCTACACTGTGTTGAAAATATATAACAATAATATAAAATAAATATAAATATAGATACAAAATAAAAATATAATACATTATTAAACAATTCCTATTCAAATTAGCAATGAAGCAACTAGTTACCCAAACGACTACCTTCGTTAAACAAAATCCAGCAAATAAACATTCCAGTCAACGAATACACGTGACACACCTCCGGCAAGAAAAACTGGCTGAAATACCCCGATGAAGAAGTCACGAGGCCACATAGCAAGAAAAGTGCAAACTGTACCTCTGCTGAATGGCTCGGCACGCGGTTAATAGGGAATAAACGGTAATAATCCGAAATCAGAAAGGAGAAACCGTGGCCGGGTATATACGCGGTCGTCAAATTATATTTTCACGACCGCCTTGTTCCCGGACGTCATTCGCATTATTTTCACCTCGCTACTTCGCCACGGTCCCACGACAGCCGGATCCGTTTTATTCCATTCAACCGGAATCGGTGGCCAATTAAACCGGGCCCGCAAAAAGCCCGCGAATTTATCTCTGCCCGATCGTTCGCGGAATTATCAACGCGCGGACAGGTCGCGGCCGCATGCGAGCCGAAGGTCGTTCTGCGGATTATGGCAACGGATTCTGATCCTCTTGCTTACTTACAGGGTGTCGATGAATGTCGAAGGTGCTCTTTTCATTAATTCGTATTTATACTCGAGATATTTTTTGGGTGGCGTATGTAATGTAGGAATGACATTGGGTGGTGTTGAGAAAAGGACTCTAACGAGTATTGAAAAACGTGAGTCATTTTTAGATAATTCTTGTTATACTTATCTGAAATTTTTTATGTGGTGTTGGTTAATATAGAAATGATGTTGGAAGGTAGTGAAAAGAGAATTCAGATAAATATTAAAATATATGAGTCACTTTTAGGTAATTATTGTTATACTTATTTGAAATTTTTGATACGGTGTTAGTTAATATAGAAATGACATTGAGTGGTATTAAAAATGGGATTTTGGTGGATAATAAAGAACATGAGCCATTTTTAAATAATTCTTGTTATACTTATTAGAAATTTTTGATGTGGTGCTAGTTTACTTACAAATGACATTGGGAGGAATTTAAAATAGAATTTTGAAAAGTATTAAAATATTTGGGCCACTTTTAGGTAATTATTGTTATACCTATTTGAAATTTTTGATATGGTGTTGGTTAATATAGAAATGATGTTGGAAGGTAGTGAAAAGAGAATTCAGATAAATATTAAAATATATGAGTCACTTTTAGGTAATTATTGTTATACTTATTTGAAATTTTTGATACGGTGTTAGTTAATATAGAAATGACATTGAGTGGTATTAAAAATGGGATTCTGGTGGGTAATAAAGAACATGAGTCATTTTTAGATAATTGTTGCTATACTTATCTGAAATTTTTTATGTGTTGGTTAATATTGAAATGACATAGAGAGGTATTGAAAATAGAATTTCGGTAAGTATTAAAATACACGGATCACTTTTAGGTAATTATTATTATACCTATTTGAAATTTTTCATATGGTGTTGATAATATAAAAATAGGGTGCTGTTAAAAATAGGTAATAATTATTACAGGTCAGATTTTCTATTTCTCAGATATCATGTAAAATTGGAATGAGACTAATTGTAAGAAAACATACAGAATTATGGCATTGATAAACGTGGGACATGCACTTTAAATACATTAGTACGATACTTGAGCTATTTTTATACGACGTTATCTAATATAGAAATGACGTTGATGAGCATCAAATTAATATTATATTCGAGATTATTTATGTGGACTTATTTAATAAAGTCAAACAATTAATATCGCATACAAGGCATTTTATAGGGTGGCTAGTTAATACAATTTATATTTAATATAAAAATTTAATATAAGAATCACTGAAAATGAAATTTTGCAATTGATACAAGAGGAACTTCTTAAATAATTACTGTTAAACTTAAAGTCTTTTATATAGTGTTTTCTAATAGCAATATGTCGTTGAAAAATATTAAAATCGACATCTTACCAGTTACCTAATCAACAATTAAAATAAAGCTTAACAATAACAACCATTTTCTATGTCAGTTTACAATCTAAATTACACAAATTCTACAAATTACTGTATAATAATATACACAACAAATTGCAAAAGTAATCCAACCTTCCAACAGTTTCCAACCAACTACAATTCTTGTCCAAAACACAAATTTTAAAATCCTTGTCAATATCTAGCAATCCAGCAGCACGATTTAACGATCAGATACAACCCTAATCCCATAAAAATCACCCCAAAATCCGCCTCCCCCATAAATCCTCTAAAAAAAGGAAGATCAAACCCAAAAGAAAGAGAAATTGTAATAATCTCGAGAAAAGGAGGAAAAAAGGAGAAAATAAAAAGTAAATTACAGAGGATCATACAAGGCGCGGTAATTACGCGTACAAACACGGGGACGCGTTTAATATTACGCGTACGAATTCATAAAGCCGTCGTGCGATTATCCCCGCGCCGTTTTCGTTTTACGCGTCATTCCGCGGATAAATAAATAAGCAACAGGCCCGTACACGCTTTCGCGCAAGAGGCCCGGTTATAACGTCTCCATAGCCGGCCGAACGAAGTTGTACTTGCCGATATACGATCGGCGGATGCACACGCAGAAGGTGGCCACCCGCGATTCCGCAGGCGTGTATCGTTTAGCAGCTGCACCAGGGGCCACGTGCGAATGGGGCCCGGGCGTCGTTGCCAGGGCCCCGACGCTTTGCTTGATTTATACTTCGATGGCCAATAAGTCGGCATGGGAGCAACTTCGACGCGATTCTGACGCGATTTAACTGCCTTTTTTTCTTCAAACGTCTTTCCTCTCCCTCTCCGCTGCTTCGCGCAGGGCCCCGAGGGCTTCCAGGGCCAGGAGGGGCCAGAAATGAGTGTTATACCACTTTGGAAAAGTGTAGTGTCGTTTTGTTACGTCTTCTGCCGTGTCGTGGGTATAGGTATGCGTATATTTGTTGGTGAGGATCGCATAAGTGTCCAATTTTGTTAATTTTAATAGTAATTCGTATAAACTGACGAGCAAAATTAAACACAAAAGTTAAAAATGATTAAAAGGTGTATCGAAGATGACTAAAGCGAATATTGCTAATTACTCGTTTAGTGTCGTAGGGAATATACTCTGTTGACACAATTATTAAAATATATTTGTCTTCATCTGTAATAATAAAAATTCCAAAACCAAAATTTCATATTTTTATAAGGAAGATTCGATGTGAATTAAATTTTGAAGAATTAAAGAGTAGAAAAATGTTGATATGTATATGACTATTTTAGCTACTGTGATTTCAATTTAGAGGTTGAAATTATATTCCAAAAATCGATTTAGCAAAATGTTAATTCGAAAAAAATTAAAATTTTGCAAAATTAAAGTATTTTCTTTGGATATATCCATAGTAGATGAATTATTATTGAAAGCATTATTTCTAACTATTTTCAAGTTTGCATTTTGGGAAACGATCTCTGGATCAGGATTTCATCCCTCGAACCTGAGTTAGGGTAGCTAAAGAAAATATATACGTATAGTCTTTGCCTTTAGGATAAACCCACGATGTTTCATTTAGATCAGATCTTTTCTGTAAAATTATGAAATTGTAGTCCAAGAATTTTTATTATTCCAGTAAAGAAAAAAACGTTTTAATAATATTGAAAATTCTGTATACTATATTTTAATACTACTTTTACACTATGGTAAGATGCAAGTAATTGACAATGTTGATTTTAATTATTTGACACTGATATAATATCTTCTTGGACAATTTATCTAATGCTTTCAGTTTTGCCAATCACTATAGTTCCAAATTAATCTGTCTTCATCAAGATCATTAAAAATTAGTCTAATAATATTTCTATTAGAAATATGCTTATTTCTTTAATCTGATGAACGATAAACGATGGCTTAAAATTTTTGTATATTTGCTTGATCAACTATAGCTAATTAACCTGTCGTTACCAAGCCCATTGGTATACATTACCATAATCGAATTTCAACCCTTAAGGGGATATTCTTGCAACCTGATTCTTGTAAAAAAATCAATTTCTTTTTTTACATTTGCTCAAAATATATGCTTTCGAAAATGTCTATGTAAAAGGATTTGTTTGAATTCATAAAATTAGCAAAGTTATAGTTGTTTAAAGTGCGACGTACAGCTATTGTGCAACGGGTAACAAAAGCTTTAAACGTGTTTTTCTCGAAACCGTATTTTTCGAACTGATTGACGGGATATCTCGGGTTTTAGTTGACCGATTGACTCGAAATTTGGAGGAGATCTTCATCGGACGTACCTTCATCGCATGGACCACGGATTTTAAAATTTGACGTTTCTTTCTATTTTTATTCACCACCCAAAGGAAAAAAGCACAAGGAAAATCGATATCTAAATTTGAAAATGCTGCCATTTTATTAATTCTCAAAATTTCTCTGTTGTGGTGGTTCATGCTATAGGCGCATTTATACTAATCAAGATGCATTTTAGCTTTTCAGTTTCAGATAACCAGATGGTCCAGAATCATGTCAGCCATTTAAGCTCGTTACTTAAGTCTATATAATTTCCACAATTTTCCACAATATTCAATAATTTCATTAAAAAAAAAATTGGAAATATTCTTCAAGTATAAACAAATCTGACAACGGAAACTGCGTGCCAAAAGTATCATGGTTTCTTTAGAAAAAAATCCCAAAGAAGTCGATTTTTATTGCCCTTTGTGGGCCATAGGAATTCAAAATTCCCGGCTATAACGCGTGAGTAACCAGAAACAAAGCTAGAGCCCTAATTAAAATTTTTAATTCTGGAAATTTGAAAGTCTTGAATTTCCGAAGCTTGAAATGACAAATTTGGTTTCTAATAGGAATTTTGTAATGTAAGAAATATGAAAGAATATCTAACCTTTTACACTCGAGAGGCGCCCTTCAATCGCCATTTGATAAAATTTCTAAGCTCGATATTAATTAATATATCAAATTTAAAATAATGTAACAATGTGGAAGGTAACGAAATTAAATAATTTTACGTGTTAATTATTATACTATTTCTTATTTACTGCTCAAAAGATATCGTCAGTTTTATAGCAGAAAATTTTTCAACCCGTATCCTTCTTTAGCTAAAATAATAGTAAATTAATACTCAAATTAAATTTCCCGTTCTAAATCCATGGAAAATTCGTCGAAATTTCCGTTGCTGCAAGAAATGGTTCCCGAGACCGTCAAAAGCTACAGCTCCATCGAAGAACTGGAATCTTATCGATGGCCACGGTGACCTCTCCCATAATTCACCGCGAGCATTTCGTGGGCAATTAAAAGGAGCCGGTAATGGGCCGGTGATTTAGCGGCGAACGGAAAGAATGAGCGAGTAAATTACAATACGCCCTTGCCCGGATGTGACACTTCGAATGGGCAAAAATCGCGCGGCTCGGCTCGCGTCCGCTCGTGATTGGCGGAACGGCGAAGCGTGTACGCGCGTGTGCGTTCGCCGGTGAGCTTGGCCACGAAATACGGACGGGCGGACAGGATGACGGACGACGGGACGCCCTGGGCAACCGAGCGGTGACTCGCGCGACACAGCTCACACTCGCCCACGTATTCTGGGCCCGACGTAGCCTCCTCCACCTTCTCCCGCTTTTCCTTCGTTCATCCCGTTTCCTCGTCCTCTCACTGTCTTTATCGATCTTCGTTCGTTTCTCGCTGGATTTTTTTTCGATTTTTGTAATTTTATCGAGGGATTCTCTGGATTCTTTGGTGATCTTAGGGTGTAGTCTTCATTTTATATCGCTTTTCCTTCGTTCAGCCATTTTCCTCTTCCTTTCACTGTCTCTATCGATCTTCGTTCGCTTCTCGCTGGATTTTTCTTCGATTTTTGTAATTTTAACAAGGGATTCTCTGGATTCTTTGGTGATCTTAGGGTGTAGTCTTCATTTTATATCGCTTTTCCTTCGTTCAGCCATTTTCCTCTTCCTTTCACTGTCTCTATCGATCTTCGTTCGCTTCTCGCTGGATTTTTCTTCGATTTTTGTAATTTTAACAAGGGATTCTCTGGATTCTTTGGTGATCTTAGGGTGTAGTCTTCATTTTATATCGCTTTTCCTTCGTTCAGCCATTTTCCTCTTCCTTTCACTGTCTCTATCGATCTTCGTTCGTTTCTCGCTGGATTTTTCTTCGATTTTTGTAATTTTATCGGGAGATTTTCTGGACCCTTTTGTTTCCTGAGAAAGTAGATTTTATTTTATACTACTTTTTCTCTATTTATCCTAATTTTCCTTGCTCTTTGATACCAATATCCCTTTTTGTTTACTCCTGACTGGATTCTTCATCCATTTTTATTATTTTATCGAGAATTTTCTGGATCCCTTTGTGTTCCGAGGGTGTTGTCTTCATTTTATACCGTTTTTCCTTCATTCATACCGATTTCTCCTTCTCTGTACTATCTATATCGTTTTTCTTTCACTTCTGAGTCGAGTTTCCTTCGATTTTTATCATTTTATCGAGGGATTGTCTGGATCCTTTTGTTCCTTATAGTAATCTTCTTATTCCCTAAGTAATCTACATCTTATACTCCTTTCCCTTCGTGCATCCCATTTCCTCTTCCTCTACACTGCATATATCCCTCTTCATTCACCTCTGAACAGATTTTCCTTCAATTTTTATAATTTTATCGAGAGATTTCCTGGATCCTTTTATGCTACGAGAGTTCAGCCTTCATATTATACCGCTTTCATTTTGTTCATCCCGTTTCATCTTCCTATTCACTATATATATAATTTCTTATTCATTTCTGAGTGGATTTTCCTTCGATTTTTATTATTTTATGACGAAGTTTCCTAAGTTCCTTTCTTCCTGGAGGATATAGTCTTCGTCTTATACCGCTTTTCCTTCATTCAACCCATTTCCTCTTACTTCTTGGTACCTATATCGCAATTAGTTCACGTCGTCGTGGATTTTCCTTTGTTTCTTTCATTTTCGTAATTTTACTGCGAATTTTTCTGGTTCCTTCTGTTCTCCAAGAATATAGTCTTCATCTTATATCTCTTTTCCTCCATTTACACCTGTTCCAATTACTCTCTGGTATCAATATCGCTTCTCAATCACGTCTACTTATTCACAGATTTCCCTTTCCTCATTCTTATTTAAAAACACAAATATCCCAACTATTTTTGTACTAATCACATCCTCATTTTATTAATTACAGTGCTGGATATAATAAAACGTACCTACATCAAACAATAACATTTTCATATCTCTTTCTTCCACGTGTCTTTCTCAAAATTCGAGTCACGAAATCAACCTTGAAAATATTTCCATAACTCGAAACTTTCATAAATTTTCACCATATCGAACCTCCCAAGATACTCAACTTTATATTATTTAACAATATTCATCTCTCTTCAACTCAATATTTAACTGCTAAAAGATTAATATCAACTCCCCCAAAAAGGGAAATAAAAAGAAACAGGAGAAAATAAGCGTTTGAAAAATGTCGCGAAACAGTAAATACAAGCATAAAGGGAAGCTAAAATCGGGGATTTTATTTATGGGTGTGCAGCACGCGTTCTGCGCGCCGACTTCCCTGTTCCCTCTCACGGGGCCTTCTTCTTGCGGCCAGCCGCAAGTATAGCCGGCAAAGCGCGACCATCATCATCATCGTTGTCTAAAGGATGTTCAGGAACTGCGTCGAGGGGATCATGGTCGGTCGCATAAGCGATCTCTCGCGAAACGTTACAACCTGCGGTCGCTCTTTGCTTCCCTTTGCTTTCGCTCTCCCTCGTCGCACCCGATGCAACTGCGACGAATCGAGGCATAAAATTAGGCGTCGCGTTATTGCATTTGCGTATGACGT
Source organism: Eufriesea mexicana (assembly GCF_001483705.2). Taxonomy (NCBI): domain Eukaryota; kingdom Metazoa; phylum Arthropoda; class Insecta; order Hymenoptera; family Apidae; genus Eufriesea; species Eufriesea mexicana. The sequence goes on from NW_016909918.1 coordinate 441,912, forward strand.
TAGTTGTCAAACCCTTCGGGCGAGAATTATTTTATTCGACCGTGTAAAAGGATAGGTGAGAAGAGATTGCAGAAAATTGATTCTGTTCAGGGCTCAGCGTAACCTCGGTGGTACTGAAAGGAGAAGGTGGCTGGGACAGTGAAAATATTTCGAAAATATTGCTTTATAATGGCGTTGAAGTTCCTTTTCTTTTTACGTATATTGGATTTAAGGGTAGACAAAGATCTTTAAGTAAAAATTCTTAGAATAATATTTTTACAACGTTTGGAATAAAAATATTTAGAAAAACTTGAAAGAGATCAAAGGTTTGATCGAAGGGTCTTTATATTGTATTGCGTGAAATGGAATATTGACATTTTCTGTAGAAAAGCTAACCATTCTTTTACGTTACAATAATTTTGTTATTATCTTCATTTTGCTTCGGTTTACAATCTTGAACGTTGATAAAAGATATGCATGTAAAACGAGAAACGTTCACATAATAGTAAATACAATGTACAAAAGGCAACCATTCTTTATGTTGTAATAATTTCTATTTTGTCAAGTTCCATTAAAATACACCTTCAAATAAAAATTTTTATTTCATAAATTTAATGAATCATTTTCATCTCACTTCCTTTTACAGCCTCGAACGCTGCTAAAAAATATATAAAACGAAAAACGTTCTCATAATAACAAACACCCATAAATTAAAACAAAAACAATAAAACCTAATACGAAAAGTGCGAAAACCAACAGAGTTAATATAAAATAACTTATAATTAAACAAAAGGAAATTATTTTGCTATCCCGTGGACCGTGGACTGTATAATTACAATCAACTCGCAATTATATTTGATAGGTAATAAAACATTGCATTATTTCGTTACTTATAATTTGCACTTCACATTTAAATATCCGTGTGAATGTATAAAAGTAAGTATCCTAATAGATTTCTCTAAACATATTTTATTTCCCAAGAAGAGACGAATGTCCTAAAAATATCTCATTTCTCAAAGAAAAATGCGAATACTGATGACTCCCATAAAAATTCACCTAATACCACTATATAGAACAGTATCTCGATATTTTCACCCATAAAAGGACATCGATTTTGCAATAATTTGACAATAATTAGTCTGTTTGGATCTTGGGATATCGATGAGAGAGAGAGAAAAAGAGAGAGAGAGAGAGACAGACAGACAGACAGATAAACAGACAGACAGGTAGACATACAGATAAATAAACAATTAGACAGACAGATATACAGACAGGTAAACAGACAGACAGACAGAGCAATGATGACAGCGAAGCACATCATACTGTATTTAATCATAACGTCTTATAGCTAAGATTATAGTTAATCTATTCTTAATAAACGCTTTGCAAATCCTTTAAAAAGTAGGTATAAATGTGACAAATTATTCTCACATGTACGTCACGTGCATATCGTAAAACGCTACATCGATTTCAATCTAAACCGCAGGCAGTGAACCCGTTAAGGGTACGGCGGTGCCATTTCTCTTTTCCTCCGGTTGTTCCAGCCTCCTGCCCTTTTCTTTCGTCGGCGTTGTTCGTTCCGCCGTTTCTTTCTCGCTAAATGACCGAGTTAGCAACGGAATGGGAAGTAAACGAGAAACGCACGAACCGTGGAGAACAGCGGGGTAGTAACTCAAACGAAACGCGCGTATTAGTTTCTGTAAGTACTGTGAAGGCAATTTGAAGAGTTATGGCAGGTTGCCATTTGACCCCTCTACAGTCTCGCGGCATGATGAGACTTTGTTTGCCTTCCGTTGCGTAACTACATGGCCAAACGATACGAAGAAACGCGATTCTCATCTTGCCAAACTCGATTCACTTTCAATTTCGAATAGGAAAATACATTTTAATTAATAATATTGAAACTCGAAGTTTGGATTGATTTAAATTTAGATTGATCGAGAGTTTGATACGAGACTGGAAAATGGATTGGAAAATCGAATTATGAACGAGTTATATGAAATAAATAAATTCACTAATTATTAAATTATTAATTATATTGTACAGTGGGATTACATATGACACGATTATGCCAAATTAAGAATGCAAAAAGAGAGAAGTAAATAAATAATTCTCTTTTTCAAATATATTAATATAATGAAAAATAATTTACAAATTGTTTTACAGTAAGTGTTATACAGGAACCTATTGTATTTGTTGATTAAAAATTTAATATTTAGTAGAAAAATTATAAATTACAATATAAATGTATATATTAATTTTTTATTTAAATATTAGTGGGTTGTATATTTATTTAAATATTATGTATGTATTATATTTACAATTCAAAATAAAATTGTAATTAATAGATTAAGAGTAGATTCTGTTATAATTATTTTGTTATATAATTGTTAAGCATAGGTTGTTAAATTAATTATTTTTTCTTTAAATATTAGTTGGTTGAATATTTATTTAAATACTATGTATGTATTATATTTACAATTACGAATAAAATTGTAATTAATAGATTACTGCTATAATTATTCTCCTATATAACTATTAAGCATAAATTGCTAAATTAGATTGCTAATTTTTGAGGGTAGATTTTGTGCTAATTATATCTTTAATTCTCGTTTGTTTATATCACAAAGTCTTTGAATAATAAAGCTATTCATTAAAATATTAAAAATTGAAAATATTTATTGCAAAGCGATAAATTAATTTTTGATTAAATACCACATACACGAGAGTCATTTTCTAAGATTTCGACGTTACTTTCAATTAACAGAAAATTCCATTTGGCGAATGTACCAGCGATAAAATATATTGCAAGTACCTCGTTCATAAAATTCTCGAAAAATCTGAAATCTGTTTACGATAAATTTGAAACCCTTTAAGGTATCATAGAAAGGAAAATTTTAACGTAATGCAAAGGCAGAAAGTATCAGGTACTTCGCGACATACGTCGGCGCAGTGTCAAATTTCACGAGTAACCACGATTTGAAAAATACTAAACGCGGGATGCGAGGTATCCTTGGAAAGGTGGGTATTTAAGAAAAATATACTTGCATGTTACTGTGATATTACGTCTTTAAGGTAACGAAGACTGCTGTAATATTGATACAGAATGACCATGCGATTCTCGAGAGGTTCCATCGACCATTTACCTTTTTCCATGTATACGATCCGACTACTTATTATATTATATTACCGATGTATACCCATGGTCAGCTATGTTTCATTATTTTATTATTTCACGTGCTTGCCAATACAACTTTTTATTAGGCTCTATTCACATGGATGGAGTAGTTGATTGTTTATTTCATTATTTTAGAGACAGCTTATAGGTAACCGAGGCTCGGGTGTATTAGAAATGAGTTACGTTTCGTTGAGATAAATATATTTAGGTAATTTATAAAATATTAAATATTATAATATTAATAATGAATTTTAAGATTGAATTAATTATAAATATTGGTATTAAAAGTTTAACCAATATTTCAAAATAATTTGGAAAAGGTTGAAATGTCTTCTTGTATGTGTAGAAATAAATATAAATTAATATTGTACGAATAATGCAATAAAAGAATTGAGCAAACTGAGAAAATTAAAGGGACTTGTAAATGAGAAACTGGATTCATAGAGATACTGAAGAAATACTCATGAGATACTGAATTGAAAAGATGAATCAAAGTATTACTGTATTATAGTATGTGTATTACCTCTTGCTTCAGGCAATTGAATTGAAGAAGAACATATTATGATGAAATTTTTACATACTTCTTATACCAAGTTTTCATAGAAGTTATAATATAAATTTTATAATAATATTTCTTCGTAGCAAATTTTCGAAGACGTTATAAAACGTTCTGAAAATCCATATGAAATATATGAAAATTTGTATTTAAAATTCCAAAACCTCAATTGTCTTATCTCTAATCTAATCCCAAAACATTCCAAAAAATACATCATTCCATTCATACAAATAGAAATATAATAAATCACCAATACAAATATTCTCACAATCTTCAAACTCAAAATCCAATCCAAATTTAAAAATTTCGGATAACCTCTTTCAAAACTCCAATTTCAATTCTTCTCAGGGTATTTCAATAAATTCACTCAGTTACCATTTCCAATCAAAGAAAAACTAAAAATTTTCTATATAATCCTGACATAACAGTTTCATAAATTTCATAACGAAATTAAATAAAACCTAACAAAAGAAAATATATAAGTGATCCATACAAATATCTCCACAATCTCCAAAATCAGAACCCGATCCAAATTAATTGAACCTTGAACAATCTTCGTTCCAAAGTATCCCAATAAGCGCACTCAATTACCATATTCAATCAAAGAAAAATTAAAAATTCGCTACATAATCCTCGCATAACAGTTCCATAAATTTTATAACGAAATTAAACGAAATCCAACAAAAGAAAATCATATCCAAAATACTCATTTCATCCACACTGACACAACATAACTCACCCATACGAATATTCCCACGATCTCCAAAATCAGAACCCAATCCAAATTCCAGAACCTCGAACAATCTTCGTCCCAAAGTATCCGAATAAACTCAGTTACCATATCCAACGAAAGAAAAACTACAAATTCGCTACATAATCCTCGCATAACAGTTCCATAAATTTTATAACGAAATTAAACGAAATCCAACAAAAGAAAATCATATCCAAAATACTCATTTTATCCACACTGACACAACATAACTCACCCATACGAATATTCCCACGATCTCCAAAATCAGAACCCAATCCAAATTCCAGAACCTCGAACAATCTTCGTCCCAAAGTATCCGAATAAACTCAGTTACCATATCCAACGAAAGAAAAACTACAAATTCGCTACATAATCCTCGCATAACAGTTCCATAAATTTCTCCCTAGATTCAACTTCTTTTCGTAACACAGAAAACCATCGTAGCCGCAAGAATACCATTGGCGTGAGTCGAGCCTTAAAGCGCATTGCCGACGTACATACGATCCGACTACTTATTACGTTACCAATATATCCCTCCGCCTTTACTCGTTACATTACTTCATTGATTTACACCTTTTACAGTTTATTCTCTCCCTCGCCAGATTGGGCTGGAACATGATATTTGCTTCGCCTTCTATTGAAATATCGCCGGGCATAGTTAACCTCTTAAGTCAGTGCAGTGAATATATTGACCGTGACAAGCGGTTCGTCCCGTGCATAAACTCGGTTCAAGAGGTTCGACCGGCAACGTGCGATTGTCCATTCACGAAAGTTATCAACACTATTCGAAAGTATCTTGTAAAACCATTTTGAAACGCGATACAGTTCAATGACAGGCGGAAAAATCCGACCGATCGAAGATTTGCTGCGTTTCGCTGCCATTTTGTTACCATTTTACAGCGAGATGTGTTTATTACTTAAGTGGGATTGCCGAGAGAATGTCGAGCATTGGAAACAGATTGCGTTCTATTACTTACAATAAATTACGGTTTATGCGCGGTTTATTCGGTTCGGAGTAGGAGCTTTTAGTCTTAAGGGGATGAACGTAATTCGCGCTGAAACCCACGCGAATTTGCTGTCCCAAGGTTCATGGTGTTCAAGTAGGTTGAGCAAGAGCCCAGGAATTGAATGGAGGTGAATTTTTATGTTAATATGGGAAATTCTGTGTCGCAGAGAAGCAGTTTTTACGTTAAATGTGACGATGAGATATTTAAATAATGTTACTTCTCAATTTTTTAAAATATTTTTATAATATAATTGAAATTTTTGACAGTGAGGATAGTGCAAAACAAAATTTTATTTCTTAAATTAATATTTAGGTATGTTGCAATATTTCAATAATATTATTTCTCACGTTATTTTTGTTTCCACTGTTTTGATGTAATAGAGAATATTAGAATTGAGAACATTATTAAAAATTATTTAAATACAATATAATATTTCTATGATATTATTTCCCAATTTTTTAAAATATTTATAAAATGTAATTGAAATTATTGACAGTGAGGACAGTATAAAATAAAATTTTATTCTTTAAATTAATATTTAGGTATGTTGCAATATTTCAATAATATTATTTCTTATATTATTTTTGTTTCTACTGTTTTGATGTAATACAGAATATTGGAATTGAGAATATTATTAAAAATTATTTAAATACACTGTAATATTTCTATATTATTTCTCAACTCTTAAAATATTTTTATAATATAATTGAAATTGTTTCCAGAAAAAATAGTGGAAAATAAAATTTTGTTTCTTAAACTAATATTCAAGTATGTTGCAATATTTCAATAATACTATTTCTCATATTATTTCTACTTTTACTAATTTAATATAATACAAATTATTATAATTAGGAATATTATTAAAAATTATAACACTGTAATATTTCTATGATATTATTTCTCAATTTTCTAAAATGTTTATACAATATTTCTTTCTTTTCTGTTTTAATATAACAGAAATTGTCAGAATTAAGAATATCTACTATTAAATAAAGTTTCATTTCTTAAATAAATATTTAAAAATGCTACAATCCTTCAATGTCTTAAATTTTATATAAATATTCCCTTTTTTATTGTTTTATAATTATAATAGAAATTAGTAAAATCAAAAATTTTATTTCTCAAACGAATATACTTGTACCAAGAAAAATATACGTATTATTTCTTGGTGAATTGAATATCTCCAGCAAATTTGTAAAAAATAAGCATGGTAACGAGTGAAAAAAATTCATTGGTATTCAACTTGGCAAGATTTTGTAAATCATTTAACAAGGAACGAGATTTATAGGATGACACGAAAAAAGAATTCATGTTTTTTGCATCAGTAAAATTGAAATGAAATTATTCTTTTAACTTTAAATTATTGTCACACTCGGCAGACAGATCGATGTAGCCATATATCACGTTTCCACTTTTCTTTTTCGCACTTTAATGTCGCCACTTCGACAATTTATTTCGCAATCCGTGTTTTATGTATTCCATTAGATTTAGTCACGACATTTGCCTCACCTTTCAGAATATTATTAAAAATAGACAAATGAGCTAAGAGCATTCTCACGGCTAAGATCGTTTCTTCATTTCAAAGACCTCGGGGCCTCTAAATCTTCGATCTCCATTGGATATTGCAGCTTATTTGTTATCTTTAATGCAAGCAATGCAAATAATGTTAATGATAGTTTCGAGCAAAACTGTGAGTTATCAGATGCACAGTTCAACGTTTTCATGAATAAATTATTATGAAGTAATAAGCAAAAATCGTGAGAAAACAGTTTCTCCGATCGATCTCGCTTGAACATCTCATTTTCATTGAGAAACGTTATTTTTTTCGATGTTATCTTTCATCTAACTTTTATTTCTTAAATCAAATGTGCTATTTTATTTATATCTATTGCTTATCACGTAACAAAATTTTTATGTAAAGATAAATTCTTGATATTCCACAAAAATGGTTGATCTATAAGAGAGGAACTATCGACCAGAAATATGTAGCTAACTATAGTATACACAATTAAAAATAATGGTAACAATTAAAGAATAATAAGTCGTAAATAATTTTGTGAAAAATTGATATACGTTTTCAATAGATGTAAAAATAAAAGATTATGAAACAGTCATTTTATTTAGCGTTAATTAAAAATTGTGGTGTTTTTACATATTTAGGACATTCGTTTTACCTTTTCGATGAAGCTTCCAAATATTTCACGTATCAATTAATTACACATTCGTATTAATCTCGACTAGACCAAATAAAAAATAAAACTAAAATTCTACAAAACAATTCAACAAATTGAAACCTTGTAAAATATCTTACATTTCAAATTTTTCAATAAATAAATACCTAACATCAAATTTCACCGACAAACATATTCAAATCTACCAATAAACAAATACGTAACACCAAACCTCTTCGACAAATTCATACAAACCTGTCAACAAACAAATACTTAACATCAAACCTCACTTTTAATCCCATCCAAATCTCCCAATAAACAAACACTTTGCATCCAGACTTAACATCAAACTTCTCCGCAAATCCATCCAAATCTGCCAATAAATAAGTACTTAATATCAGGATCTAACATCAAATCTAACCAACAAACTCATCCAAAGCTCCCAATAAAGAAATACTTAACATCCAATTCACCGACATATCTATCCAAATCTCCTAATAAATAAATACTTAATATGAAACTTAACAAACAAACCCATCCAGACCTTCCAATAAACAAATATTTAACATTCAACCTCACTGATATATCCATCCAAAACTTTCAATAAACAAATACCTAATACCAATACTTAACATCAAACCTCACCAATAAACACATCCAAATCTCCCAATAAACAACTACTTAACATCAAACCTCACCAATAAACACATCCAAATCTCCCAATAAACAAGTACTTAACATCAAACCTCACCGACATACTAATCCAAAGCTTTGAATAAGTAAGTACTTAACATCAAACCTTATCGACAATCCCATCCAAATCTCGCAATAAACAAACACTTAACATCCAGCCTCACGTACATACCCATCCAAAGCTTTCAATAAATTATACTTAACATCAGGACTTAACGTAAAACCTTAGCGATAAATCCATCCAAAACTTACAATAAACAAATACCTAATACCAATACTTAACATCAAACCTCACCAATAAACACATCCAAGTCTCCCAATAAACAAATACTTAACATCCAACCTCACGTACATACCCATCCAAAGCTTTCAATAAATTAATACTTAACATCAGGACTTAACGTAAAACCTTAGCGATAAATCCATCCAAAACTTCCAATAAACAAATGCTTAATACCAATACTTAACATCAAACCTCACTCACAAACACATTCAAATCTCACAATAAAAAATACTCAACATCAAACCTCACCGACATACCAATCCAAAGCTTTCAATAAACAAGCACCTAACACCAATACTCAACATCAAACCTTACCGAGAATCCCATCCAAATCTCCCAATAAACAAACACTTAACATCAAGACCCAACATGAAAGCTTACCGACAAACCCATCCAAATCTCTCAATAAATAAATTCCCAACATCAGTACCCACCATGAAACCCCACGACAAACGCTCAACGATAAACATTAACTTTCTCCTCTCCGGCATCCAGAAAACTGCCTAAGTACTATTCACACCCATTCACCGGCTGCGCTGCTCGACCCCCTGGTCCCGCGCATGCGCGGCCGGCTCCCTAACGAGACCGAAGGCGCTGGCTATCGGTTCCATCCCTCTCACCCCATTTAGCTGTCAGCGCTCGCGGCGCGATCCTCGGCCAATAAAGCAGCCCGGTGCCAACGGCGGGTAATTGAAATGGTATTTTCGCGATTTCATTTTCAATATCTTCTCGCCTAAAAGCCCGTGGCTGGCGGCACGCCTGACATTTAGCTCACCTTTCAGTGAAACATTGTTCACCATAGAGCACGGCTAGCCTGCCTAAGAGCGTAGCCATGGTGGTCGGGCCCGAAGATGGTTTCCTCGTCCGGGAGAGGGACCGAGCAGACTTAAATCTCCACAGTTTATGCGATCCTGCCGGTTCTCTCGATCGTTTTACGCGCGCCTCCTCCACGTAGTCGTACGACGATCTATCTACCTGTGTATCCGAGTACTGCTCTCCGGGACGTATCTCTCGCCTCCCATGGAAACCAGCAGATAACGTAATTTTACGTGTGAATGCCTCGGGCCAGAGCAGGTACCTGAGCACCCAATACCACGTCCGAGATAACGCGGCTCGATAATTTACACGGCTGATTCATCCCGGAGGCCTCTATCCGCGAGCCAGGTATACGCGAGTGCCCTTATTAATTGAAACACGCGCATCGTCCACACAGATTCGGCCCCCTTCGACGATTCCGAGACACTACCGGGTCTTCCTTAGGCTTCTTTGTTTTGATAAGATTGTCGCTCAAGGGATTCCACCCGTGCAGGCATTATTGTCCCAGTCTAGCTGGGTCTCAGAGGTATTCGTGGGTGTTGAGATTGGGACTGTGGGATTGGGGTGTTCGCGATTGTTCCAGGTGTTCGAGCATGTATCGTAGATAGGTTTCGGTGGTTTGATATTCTGAAGAAACACGAATATTTATTCAACTATAAGTCGGTAACGTCCTGTGCTTGGCTATCCACGAATCATGTATGGAAGTATGAGTGTGTGCGTGTGTCAGGATGAGCGTGAACGTGCGATGTGAGTTGTTATGGATTTAGTTCTAAATAACATCTAATGTGAGAAACATCGCGTGTACCAATATAAGTAAAATAGATGTCCAGTAAAACTGTTGTGGTTTGTAAGTAAAACCTACATAAAATCCTATCAGGTGTCATATACGAGACTAGTGGATGGATATTTGGGTTTCGTTCATGCAGATTGAATCTGTTTTTGGTAATTCGAAGATAGATATTTGGGACACGGGTTGTTATTGAAGCATTGGTAATTTGGGAATTTGGCGATTCTTCCAGGTTTTGGAACATGTATCGTAGATAGATTTCAGTGATTTGGTATCATATATGAGACTCGTGAATGGATGTTTGAGTTTGGTTCAGGCAGATTTATTTGTTTTTGGGAATTCGAAGATGGATATTTGGGATACAATATTGTTATTGAAGCACTGGTAATTTGGAATAACTGATTATTTGTCTTTTATTTTAATTTTCATCGATAAAGACGTAAGTGCGAGTAGGATTATTGTGTCAATAAATTTGAACTCACAGTTAAGGTGTGTTGGAGATACTGGTTTTATCGAGTAAACAAATTCTTCAAGCGCAGAGGGTTAATCTTTAACGTTAGGCTTCCTCTTTCGTCGCTTTAGGAACGATAACACGGAATGCTGAGCAGGGTGGTCTACTCTTGACGAGATGTCCCTTCAGATTGAAGCAAGGGGAGGTAAACTCTTAATGAAGTAGACGAGAATAAGATAAAACAGGGAACTTAAGGTTGCCTGTGCTGACAAGAAAAGGAAGGACATATCTTCTGACTATGGGAATCTTAGACCTTTTCTATACTCAAAATTAAATTAAACTTCCCTCCCTATTTATAAAGTATATGAGAGCTACAGGAACAAATTACCTGTAAAAGAATCATATTTGCAACAGCACATTTTCAAATCATTTCAAAGATTCTTCCAAGACCATGATCCTCCACTATATCTCCAAAACACACTGTATTTGATTTATTATATTTGCAATAGTACGTTATACAAATTCAAGGAATCTTCTCTGTTAGTGGTGAATGAAATATTAATAACAATAAGAATAATTCTTTATTTAATTGCAAAACGATCAAACATTAATATTAAGTTTAAATATAATTAATTTATCACAATCACATGCTCTTCTCACTATAATCACTAATAATTCAAAAATAATCCTAAAGATCGACTAAAAGGAGTAATAACTATTTTCAACCTGTAAATTGCTCTTAATGAAGTAGACGAGAATAAAGTAAAACAGGGAACTTAAGGTTGCCTGTGCTGACAAGAAAAGGAAGGAAATTTCTTCTAACTATGAGAATCTTAAACCTTTTCTATATTCAAAATTAAATTAAACTTCGCTTCCTATTTATAAAGTATACAAAAGCTGCAGAAACAAATTACCTACAAAACAATCAAATTTGCAACGACATCTTTCAAATCATTTCAAAAATTCTTCCAACACACATGATTCTCCCCTACATCTCTAAAACACACTGTATTTAATTTATTGCATTTGCAATAGTATGTTGTACAAATCCCAAGACTTTTGCCTACATCGCGTTTCTTTAAAAATAATTCTAAAGAGCGACTAAAAGGAATAATAATTATTACCAACCCGTAAATGACTTTATCTAACAAAGTTACCGAAAGCATCATTCGTCTCTATAACCCAAGTACAAGATTTTTAATTTCCACGCCTGTTCTTCGCAATCAGGCCCACTGTGCGTCAACCAGTTCTCAACTAGTCCATTCCTCACGCTCGAAACAAAATCTCTTATACGACCAATCAATCAATCCTGCTCAATTATCCATCACCGATTCACGTTACCATACCCCGTAGCCAAAATACCCGGCGCATAAAATGGCCGTCGCTGTCGGGTGCCCCTACTTTATTTTCCCCCGAGCTACCCGTGAACGGCGCTAACGTGCCATAAAAAGTGAACGATCAACGAACAGGAAACGGGGGTGAACGAAGAAGCTGTAAAAGAAGAAGAACATTGGGGTGTTCGCGATTGTTCCAGGTGTTCGAACATGTATCGTAGATAGGTTTCGGTGGTTTGGTATTCTGAGGAAACACGAATATTTATTCAACTATAAGTCGGTAACGTCCTGTGCTTGGCTATCTACGAATCGTGTATGGAAGTATGAGTGTGTGCGTGTGTCAGGATGAGCGTGAACGTGCGATGTGAGTTGTTATGGATTTAGTTCTAAATAACATCTAATGTGAGAAACATCGCGTGTACCAATATAAGTAAAATAGATGTCCAGTAAAACTGTTGTGGTTTGTAAGTAAAACCTACATAAAATCCTATCAGGTGTCATATACGAGACTAGTGGATGGATATTTGGGTTTGGTTCATGCAGATTGAATCTGTTTTTGGTAATTCGAAGATAGATATTTGGGACACGGGTTGTTATTGAAGCATTGGTAATTTGGGAATTTGGCGATTCTTCCAGGTTTTGGAACATGTATCGTAGATAGATTTCAGTGATTTGGTATCATATATGAGACTCGTGAATGGATGTTTGAGTTTGGTTCAGGCAGATTTATTTGTTTTTGGGAATTCGAAGATGGATATTTGGGATACAATATTGTTATTGAAGCACTGGTAATTTGGAATAACTGAGGTTCATGCAGATTGAATCTGTTTTTGGTAATTCGAAGATAGATATTTGGGATACGGGTTGTTATTGAAGCATTGGTAATTTGGGAAGTTGGCGATTCTTCCAGGTTTTAGAACATGTATCGTAGATAGATTTCAGTGATTTGGTATCATATATGAGACTCGTGAATGGGTATTTGGGTTTAGTTTAGACGGATTGTATTTGTTTCTGGTAATTCGAAGATGGATATTTGGGATACAATATTGTTATTGAAGCACTGGTAATTTGGAATAACTGATTATTTGTCTTTTATTTTAATTTTCATCGATAAAGACGTAAGTGCGAGTAGGATTATTGTGTCAATAAATTTGAACTCACAGTTAAGGTGTGTTGGAGATACTGGTTTTATCGAGTAAACAAATTCTTCAAGCGCAGAGGGTTAATCTTTAACGTTAGGCTTCCTCTTTCGTCGCTTTAGGAACGATAACACGGAATGCTGAGCAGGGTGGTCTACTCTTGACGAGATGTCCCTTCAGATTGAAGCAAGGGGAGGTAAACTCTTAATGAAGTAGACGAGAATAAGATAAAACAGGGAACTTAAGGTTGCCTGTGCTGACAAGAAAAGGAAGGACATATCTTCTGACTATGGGAATCTTAGACCTTTTCTATACTCAAAATTAAATTAAACTTCCCTCCCTATTTATAAAGTATATGAGAGCTACAGGAACAAATTACCTGTAAAAGAATCATATTTGCAACAGCACATTTTCAAATCATTTCAAAGATTCTTCCAAGACCATGATCCTCCACTATATCTCCAAAACACACTGTATTTGATTTATTATATTTGCAATAGTACGTTATACAAATTCAAGGAATCTTCTCTGTTAGTGGTGAATGAAATATTAATAACAATAAGAATAATTCTTTATTTAATTGCAAAACGATCAAACATTAATATTAAGTTTAAATATAATTAATTTATCACAATCACATGCTCTTCTCACTATAATCACTAATAATTCAAAAATAATCCTAAAGATCGACTAAAAGGAGTAATAACTATTTTCAACCTGTAAATTGCTCTTAATGAAGTAGACGAGAATAAAGTAAAACAGGGAACTTAAGGTTGCCTGTGCTGACAAGAAAAGGAAGGAAATTTCTTCTAACTATGAGAATCTTAAACCTTTTCTATATTCAAAATTAAATTAAACTTCGCTTCCTATTTATAAAGTATACAAAAGCTGCAGAAACAAATTACCTACAAAACAATCAAATTTGCAACGACATCTTTCAAATCATTTCAAAAATTCTTCCAACACACATGATTCTCCCCTACATCTCTAAAACACACTGTATTTAATTTATTGCATTTGCAATAGTATGTTGTACAAATCCCAAGACTTTTGCCTACATCGCGTTTCTTTAAAAATAATTCTAAAGAGCGACTAAAAGGAATAATAATTATTACCAACCCGTAAATGACTTTATCTAACAAAGTTACCGAAAGCATCATTCGTCTCTATAACCCAAGTACAAGATTTTTAATTTCCACGCCTGTTCTTCGCAATCAGGCCCACTGTGCGTCAACCAGTTCTCAACTAGTCCATTCCTCACGCTCGAAACAAAATCTCTTATACGACCAATCAATCAATCCTGCTCAATTATCCATCACCGATTCACGTTACCATACCCCGTAGCCAAAATACCCGGCGCATAAAATGGCCGTCGCTGTCGGGTGCCCCTACTTTATTTTCCCCCGAGCTACCCGTGAACGGCGCTAACGTGCCATAAAAAGTGAACGATCAACGAACAGGAAACGGGGGTGAACGAAGAAGCTGTAAAAGAAGAAGAGGAAGAAGCAACAGAAGAAGAAGAAGAAGAAGAAGAAGAAGAAGTTGTCTCTTTAGGAAGGAAACGACGGCGAGTATTTAGCCATGCCAGGTGCCTTTTTTCTCTCTCGAGCACGCTCGTTCAGGGGTAGGATTAGCGGAATTAATAAACGTAAACCTTTTAACCTAACGCCGTCGCGGCGCCGATAAATTCTTATTTATATTATAATCGAGCCACGTGAAGGAGACCACGAGCCACCATTATGGATGTTTCGCCGCGTCGTCACTTCGTAAACCTGTTGAATAAATTCCAACGTGGCGCTTCGTCGTTCTAAGCTCGAACTTACTCGTTAGAGTGCATCGCCCAGCTCTGATCTTCTGGGCCTTCGTGCGTGCACCTCGCTGAGCTGAACACGCGTCCGTGGCCGGGTGAAAGAAGAAAGGAGACGTCGCGGGCATTAAAGGGTATGTCCTCGTAAAGAGGCACGAAGATGGCTCGTGCGCCAGTCGATAGGGGAACTCGATGCTACGGGTTTTATGGTTATCGAGGCTGATCCGGCCTACGGGGGAAAAAGTGAACCCGTTCCTTGCGCATTTCTGGCGCTTACCAGAAATTTCGGACTCGCTGTTGAGAATTAACTGGAACAATCGACTACATCTATTGTCATCTAAAAGAACTAAATATATCCTGAAAGGAGTGGGGGTTTGCTAGGCGTAGGGAACCGCGTGTCTCCTGAACCCTCACTTGTTCTCGAGTCGTCGTCGTCGTCGTCTTTGCATCACATCTGATCTGTACGTTCGTAAAATAAAAAGTGCGTTCGTCCAATTTCAAGAGTGCCTATATTTCGCCACGTACCAACACTAGCGAACGTGGATTCACCTGGTAGGTTAGGTTTAGGTCCTGAGTATTGGTTTTATATGTGTAAATGGTATTGAGGTAGAATAAATTAAAGCTATTTGGTATGATATAAATATAATGTGTGCGAGTGGAGTCCAGTGTGAATGTCGATAAAAAATGTTTAGAAGAATGTGTCAGAATGAAACAGTTAGGTGAGAATCGTCATAGAGTAAACAGGAGTTAATAAGAGTGAGAGAGAAAGAAAAGAATTTTCAAGATAGAGTCAATCTTTGTGTCTAAAAATAGTTTATTTAGAATTGTTGTCGATATTTAAATATTATTATCTAACTATATTAATTTGTCAGTTGTTAGAAAACGTGGAAGATATAGGTATTCATTTTTATCCACATAGGTTAGGTCGTAGAATAATGGCAATGCATAGGTTAGGTATCGATCAAATCATTTGGATGATCGTGGATTATTTGACATCGTTTCCTTCTTTTTAGGCGAGGATTTAACGTTGGAGATAAGTTTCGGTTTGGATGAGTCTTTGCGTTCATAAATGATGGTATAATATGAGTAATATGTCTTCGAAGATGATTTTATTGATGAGTTAGTAATTGGTTTTTAGAGACTGATTTTAGTTTCTGTTAGTATAGGTGTGATACGTGCTTTAAATGTAATTATAATAACCTGTGTTGTATCGTCATACGTGTATTTATATATGAAGGTATTTGGATGTTTATATTTATTATTTTTAATAAGTGGAATGTGACAGGTTAATTAAAATGTTGGAAATAACATGATACATATATATATATTAAGGAGTAAGTTTGGAGACTGTATTGGTAAAATATGAAAATAATAATTTATCAAGATACATATGTATCGTACTCACGGTATATTATAGTTATGAACCGTGGTGGCGCTAGTTTGTTCGGTGGCAGATCGTCCTAGGGCCGTCACAGTAACTAGAAACAAACGAATAACCATTCGAAATTAATTGCTCTTCCATTAATAGTATTTTCATAGTTTAAAACAGCAAATTTTAATTCATGTTTCATTTTTCTTCTCCTAATTTTTTAATTAGTCAATAAAACGTACTATAACATTGGATTAATTGTTGCTAAAATTAACTAGAGAGTAACTAGACAATAAAGAATCTTATAAACGGATCTCTAGGCAAATGAATTATATTTACGAACTATCCAATAAATAAACAACCTTGATTCACAAGTAATACTTACAAATGATTTAACAGGTAAATAGTACCTACAAATTGTTTAATAAATAAATACTCTTAGCAAATAAACTATATCCGCAAATTACGTTAGGATATTATATTCAGAGGAATTATCTCGTTCTTTTCATTTGTCAAGTTAAATCAAATTTAAGGAGCCACGGGGAGAATGGAAGAAATTGTAACGAGGTATCGAACGATCCGTCGGATTATCCGGCGATCATAAATCCGCGTGGTTGGAGGGAAGACTCGAGGACGATTATGCCATAAAGCGTGACAACAGGTGTTACGCTGGAGCGTGCACACGAGGAGGAAAAGTCTGAAACGGCGAAGCGACTAATAATTAATAACGAGTTGCGCCCACTGGCTGTCTCACCGTCGTGTTCACACTTTCCGCTTTCCGACGTAGGTGTCTACTTTGAAATTCCACGGGGGATTTAATCGTGACGCGTTTGGGAATCCGAAGGGAGGACAATGTCGCACGAAAGAAATGAAGAGAGAGGTGGCATCGGGTTTCAGGAGGTTCTTAAGTCGATCCGTGAGTCGTTCTTGACACCAGTATTTTCGAGAAACGATTGCTCGCGGGAACCTGGCCGTTCTTTTCTCCTTTAACGCGACTTCGTTCTGGTTAAACGCGTTTTTATTTCTTTGAGCGTCGAAATGGCCTAATAATACTGTTATGATTTTAACAATTCTATTCTGGAAGAAGATTTTCCATTTTTCACAGGTGTAGAAAATGTTATATTTTTGTAAATCTCTAAAATAATTAATTTCTTTCTTATCCTAAATATATTATAATTTTGTAAAGAAATAAAAATATTTCTGGAGAAAATATTTTTACAGTCATGTTTTTGATGGGTACCTTTTATCTTTGTTAACTTTATTGAGAAAATATTTTATTTTTAACAGATATGATTTCGAAGAATTTCATTTTTATTTTTATTGATCGTGTTTTTTGAAGAATATATTTTATTTTTATTCGTTGTAGCTTCGAAGAATATTGTTTACTCCTATTAGTTCTATTTTTAAAAATATTTTAATTTTGACAGATGTTTTTGAAGGAAATATTTCAGTGTGGTTATTTTTATAGTTTAGGGTAATTATAGGGTAATTATATTGGAAATTAGTATTGTTGATCTAAAATGTACAGGAATGAAATTTCAATCTACAAGAATGAAACTTGAAAATGGAAATAATATATTATATACTTATATATTATATTTCTGACTTGTTTTTACTAAACAAAAATAAATTGGTAAAATTCATAGAGAATACAGAAATCTATACAGAAGAATAATCTAACCAAAATTAAATTTTGAACGATTTATGTCACATAAATTTTATCAATTTTATATCAAATACACTTAATATTATTCTATATATTACAGTAAAAAACAGAAAAATAATCTAAACAAAATTGAATTTTGAACGATTTATGTCACATAAATTTTATCAATTTTATATCAAATACACTTAATATTATTCTATATAATTAACCAAAATTAAATTTTGAACGATTTATGTCACATAAATTTTATCAATTTTAATTTCAATTTTATAATAAATACACTTAATACTATTGTATATATTATAATAAAAAACACACTATACCTCCATGAAAAATATAAAATTTAATACCATATCCTCTTTACCACCCCATTTGCTGTCAAAGACTAACAAATTTAATAAAAATCATATAAAAAAAATTAATATCCTCACTCACACAGAAAATTTCAATTATTTCGATACACCCTTAAATAAATATATTCCAATAATAGTAATTTAATTCTCTTCTAAAATCTACCAATTCTACCCCATCGAACTGAACAACAGAATAAAGTTCAACCTATTTAGATCAATAAAATTCAACAAACCACAACGAATCTACGAAAAATCCCAATTACAAGCAAACACATTTACACAGAAATCTATCTACTCACAAATCCACCCACACAATTCTATCCACACACCCCAGGAACCTTCTCACGAGGCAACTCCTCGACAGCATAAACGAAACAAACAATGGCCAATCACCGTGTCTTAAATATGCATCTGAAAACAGCACGGAGCATTCCTGAATTAATCACAATGTTGGGCCGTGTACCCCAGAAAATATCGATCGATGTTTCACCTTTGTCCGCGGTCCGCTAGAAAATCATCGAAACACCGGGACGAAGAGAAACGACGAAGCGACGGGGGAACACCGCGAGGAGGATGAAGAGGAAGAAGAAGGAGGGACATGGTACATAGGTATATTGTACGGGCTCGAAGGCAGCTCCTTTGAAGTGACCCGTACGAGCCGGCCGGATGACAGGGAAGAAATCGAAATATGCGATGACTGCGCAGATGAAATATCCGTGTCCCTTAATGGCGAGCTCTTGGCTCGTCTCGTGGGTGTACGAGAGGAGAGAGATCTCGTCGCCTCTCTCGGGGCCACCTCGGTCCAACAACCAACAGCCGGAACGTATAGCTGAAATCTCGCGCGTGTCCACTGCTTTTGACTCGTTTCGGATTTTTGCAATAGTCAAAAATAATAGCGTGGAGGAAAAGTGGAGGAAAGAGGAAAGAAATTCGGATATTTAGAGTTACCTTTGGGATCCAAGTCGCATTCGACGCTTTATCCTAATTCGTTCATACCTAAGAACCTATTTTCAATGGTTACACGAAATTTGATTCTATTTTTGAATTTTTCTCATCGATTGTAATACCCACATTGGCATATTCTTATAATGGCAACCCCATATTGGCAATATTATAATTCTGGGAATTAAATTATTATAAAACATACAGAGTGGTGGTTAGGTATAACAATTAGGCAGAATCAAATGAGAAAGAATGTCGAGTCTAACTCAACATAGGACTCCAAATAGTTAGCACGATGACTGCCATGGTGGTCATCAGTGATAGGAGCTTGTCTCCTCAATGAAACCAGTGTTTGGCAATACTAATTTTTTAAATTTATATTTTTTGTGCTAAATCTAATTTTTGAATATTTGGAGGACGTAAATAAATAGAGAACTTTGAATAGAAGACATTAATAATTTCCACCATTTTTTTTTCCTTTTTTTTTTTTTTTGATATTGTTTAGTAATTCATCATTATATTGTAAGTATAATAGAAATTTTATCGTGGCCCCCTGAGCGTACTATATATAAAGTGCATGGCAGACAAAGTGTTAAGGGTAGTTTTAAAAACAGAACTAAAATCATACCTGTATCAATTACTGTTCATTTTCTGTTATGTATTAAAATACATAGCATAAGAAATGAACAATGTGATAAGAAAATGACGATGAAAAGGCACTGGCAAACTTAAGGGTAGTTTGAAAGATTATTTAGAGAAGGATCATATTTATCCCAATTGTTGATTCTTACTATGTTTGACGTCTTTTCACATTTTTATTGTATTTGCTTAGTAGAATATACGTAAAGTAGGAACAATGTAAATAAAAATAAGAGAGAAGGCTAAAGATAGATTCCTACCTTGAAAAGTGATTTCAGAGAGAGAAAGAAAATTATATTTGTGCCAATTATTATTGTTGTTGATGTTTTTAGTCCTTGAAGAAATAAATGTACATTCTCTTGCAGACATATATATAAATATTTATTACAATTTTTACATATGGCTCTTGCTACTATGACCTGAACGAAGACTGACTGCTCCACGCGAGAGCAAGTGATGACAAAAGACTACCGCAAAGCCAACAATAAACGATACATTTCTACTGATTTACGTTGTTGCACCTTTGTTTCTACAATACAGTAAAGTGCAAACACATTACATACTCAACGCTCCCAAAAATAGCATAAAAGAGTAGAAAATTAGAAACAGAAAGAAGAATAAAAGGTACCCCCTTGTTAAGGGTAGCTCATAAAATGATAAAGGGTACAGATACATTCCTACTTTGATCTCAGCCAAATAAACGCTCGCAACATACGCATTAACACACACACAGTCGATCCATCAGAAAATCCACCCAGGACCAACAAACTGTCCGATCTCGAAACCAGCATTTCCTCCAACGAAGCAACTACCCGAATACAACGGATTAATCGGAAAAGCAAAAGGAGCTAAAAATAACCCGATAGACGATTTCGAATCCCAGACGCCAGTGTCCACAGGCGTACAAATTCCTCGGCCATAAATTCCCCCGGAACAGACCGCGAGACCAAGAGGATCTCCTATTAACAACAATACCGACAACACGATAAAGAAGCATTCATAATGAAATCAGCTCGATGGACGGTGATTTCGGTGGGCCTGGTCACCGGTCCGAGACCCGACCACGCAGGAGCGACGAGGACAGAGCTGCACCGGCGACGAACAGACAAGGACAGAGCGTCCCGATGGAATCCCGTGGAGCGGAGTGGCGTGCATACGGGGGTGTGCCGCGTGCCAGACCCGAGGCCCTCTCCGTATAGGCTTCACAGGGGGCCCTTGGATGGGGGCCCCGTTCACCGTAAGATAAGGCCTCCTGGTGCGAGCCGACGACGCGCGACCGACAACCATGTCACATTATTACCATATAGGTACCGGTCGCGTCGTCACAACACCGCACGACGAACGTACCACCGCCGTTATGCGCCGCTAGCACGGCCGAGAAAAAGGGAAACGAAGAAATCATCCTCTATTTTAGTTACGAACCGGTTCGATATCTTCCTTCTTCTGTTCATTCAGCCACGCTCGCAACAGCCCGCGCCGAGCTGGTGTCCTCGCGAGGAAACCGCGAGTCCAGTCGCCTAAGCGACGCGGCTGACTATTTGCTGAGTTAGGTTTGGGGTTGTCCAGGGTTAGTTTGCAGTGTTCAGTAGTTTGGCGTTCCCATGCAATCGCTTGGAACTGAGACCACCCTTTCATTCCTCCCACTTTCAATCTTCAACCCCTAAAAGTATGCTACAATATATTTCCAGGAAACATTCTATCTGGATTATGGGTTTTAATTATAAAGTAACTACGATATATATATTCTCTATTGAAGTCTTTTATTACTCAAGGAAGATATATGTTTCTTTTAGAGTTTCTCTTTAGAGACTGATTGACTTCATAGAGAGTGTCAAGAGGGTACGCGACGTGGTTTGCTTAAACCCCCATTTCTTATCGAATGTTTATATAAACATTTATATAATTTATCTTAAAACCTATTAACACTAGATACAACCAACCCAGTCAAGATGACTGGTCTCAGAATTTTCCTTTTTGCAATCACCGAACACATACACCTGCTTTAAGAATAAAATTGGTATCAACTCGTATTAAGAAAGAACTGTGATCGATATATTCACTTATATTCATCGTATCGCTGAAATTACTATAATCTGTGCACGTTATAGTTAGGTACCCATTAAAGATTGGTAGTTCTAGTGTTAATACCCATGTCAACGTCACAGAATTGAACTATATTCTTGTAATTAATTAGATCCCTTGGTCTACCCTTTCATTTTAAAAGTCCTGATATATACCAAGATGCATTTTATGTCGTGCATTTAGAACAATAGAAAGTACCTTGGAATAGGTGCAGAAAGGAGGATTGGAGAAAGAAATGAACAGCTAAAATATTAACACTAGAACTACCAACTCAGTCAAAATGACTGGTCCAAGAATTTTCCTTTTTGCAATCACCGAACACATACACCTGCTTTAAGAATAAAATTGGTATCAACTCGTATTAAGAAAGAACTGTGATCGATATATTCACTCATATTCATCGTATCGCTGAAATTACTATAATCTGTGCACGTTATAGTTAGGTACCCATTAAAGATCGGTAGTTCTAGTGTTAACCTATTAATTTGTTATATATTATCTGAAAAACTATTTATTCATATCCTAAATCCTAGATTGATTTTTCTCTACAACTAAACTTATCTTTTCAACAATTCTAAATATACTTTATCCTGTCTGTTCGTATCGGGCCCCTAATTTCTCCCTTACCCCTCCCCTTACAATATCTATAACAAAAGCAGACTGATATAAATTGCTTCGCAATGATCGAAAATCTACTCTGAACATTGGAAATGCAGTTTCCTTCCTGGGGGATTTCCTTATCGGAGATAATATTTTTAACGTCCTCTGGATATTCCGAAAGAGAAGAAATTTTCTGCCGTGGTCTGAAACCGGTTTAATATCTGCTTTTATGTTCATTCATAACATTTCAGAACCAATCGATCTATTTATACCTCGCTTCTGAAACTCGTTATAATACTTTCACCGATCACAAATTTTCTGTCTTTCCAGGAACAGCATTCGTGTCGTTATTTCTGTTCTTCGTGGGTGATCCCGATCCCGATATTAGATTTTCTTCTTCAAAATAGAGAAACAGATTAGTCTAATCGATCTGAAACGTCAAGATAAATGCCAAATATGCGGTATTGCGAGCAGTGAAGGACACTGACAAAGGAAATAGTATTAAGAGTAATAGCGAGGCGAATGGGTCTGCGGTTTTATTTCTAATTGAATAATAAACAGCAGCATCGGTTTCGAGTCGTGTGTTCAGGACGATATCTAGGATGCAGGCAAAACAACAAACGATAGCGCGAAAGAATCATTTTGACGGGATATCTATGACTGTATCGAGTGATCGAGAAAGAAAGCCTGTGTAAGAAAAGAGACAGTTTTAATTTCAAGTAAGGGTGCAAGGGCAAGAATAGTGAATAGAGAATCGTGTGTTTAAGAGTTAGATTTGAGAGTGTTTTGTTATTAAATAAAGCTATTAAATTTTGTCAAATAAAATTTGTTACTAAATAAAGAATGTAAATAAAGAATTGTGTAATAATAGAATTGCAGAATTATTTGATTTCGATACCTCGCACACTGTTACATTACATCAAATTTGATATACTAATTAATATCGACCTTCTAAATTTTATGAAATGGTGACTGAAGCTCACCTCTCGAGTGCAAAAGGTTAAATTTGCTGTTGAATTGTTATTGTTTTTTGTTTTACGTGTATGTTCGCACATGTTGCATTATTTCGTGAATTTTAAATAGAATTTTTTGAAATTAATTCCTGAAAAATATTAAAATTGAGTCGTTTATTAGACGTTGTTTATCAGATCTCTGTCAGCATAGGATTAATCTAGCAATAAGGCTGTTGTAGCTCTAGGACCGTATGTGCCAAGTTGTGGACTGAATGGTGGACTGTTTTATGTCATTCCTGGTGTAATATTTTAATTCAAATAAATCTGTTTCGTTATTAAGAAGAAGTTTTTGTTTACTAGACACATAGATTGTGGATTTGGTTTTATTAGAGTGAATGCAAATGTGTGAGGTCGAGTAATGGGACGAATGTAGATATGTATGTTTTTAGAAGCGCGAGTGGAAGATCTAGAATGACGTTGTGCAGTTGCTATGGATCAGAGTCAATATGATATAAGGAAGTTCAGTTTGTTATAAGAAGCGTGAGAGTGAACAATTTGGATATAAGACGCGTGTAAACTATAATTTTATAATAAATATACGAGTGTTATACAAGAAACTTACATAGATCTCTCTTAGAATAGGACTAATCTAGCAATAATCCTACAAATATGACAGCATGACGTCAACGTCTTTATTAACCTAACCACCCGATCCCCAATTACCTTCACCGATAAATTACCAAGTCAGGAATAAACCTATCCCGCAAAGGAGTCACCTATAAAACACGTCTACGATGCAACGCGAAATGCAGGCAAAAAGGTGATCCTCACCTGAAACCCATTCGGCCCACGCCGCAACCGAAAAGACAGAGTCCCCGCGTAAAAGACCCCTAACTCGAGGCATACAGGTACAGCCGATGCAGCGCCAAAATCATTCGGAACTCCCACACCGTGGCCTGTCCGCTCGCGAGGATCGTTACTTTCAGGACGGTCAGTCCGAAAAATCGCGTGGAAACCATCGGTGTTGTCTCGAATTTCTCAAACCTGAGAGGCCTAACCCAGCCGCGAGGTCTGGCTACCGGTGCTGATCGATCGTAAAGTGGCAGGTTTTACTAAGAGCGTGGCCAGGACAAAACGGACAATTCGTGGACTAATACCGTTTGGTCCCGTTGGAGAAGACTGGTCTTGGATGTAGTAAAATCGGCTAAATCATTGGCCGGTTGACTCGCGCGAATCGCCGAGCGAAATCGACTCCCTGAAGGTGTGGTACCCTGTCTTCGTTCTTGTCCGTCCTCTCTATTTCTCCCGTCTTGTTCCGACTGTCCGGGCTGTTAGACGCCGTATAAACACGACCAGGTATGGAACCGCAGGTAAGAGCCATGGTGGTCGGTGGCGGACACTCGCGAGATAAAGTTTACTGCGTACGGGTAACACGTACAGGTAGGTACGAGCAGCTCGACCGAGCATTGTAACCGGCCGGGACGGCCGTCCTTTATCGCCACGATGATTCGTAACGTCCACACCTTCGCAGGGAATGTTGCTGGTTTCCCGGAAATCCAGCGTGATGAGGGAATCTTATCGATTTCTGCGAGTTAGGTGAGAGATTTCACGCGAGGTAGATGGAAGGGGCTGTTGTTAAAGTAGAGTTCTAGGTGATTATTTCATTCTTCGTCAGCTGGATAATTCATAGTGCACACAGTTTCAGTGGGTTTGACAGAGATTACCGGTGACTTCTGGGAAATACGATGTGAGGACAGAATCTTATCGGTTTCTGGGAGTTAGGTGAGAGATTTAGGGTGGACGAAACTTGTTGTTAGAGTAAAATTTTAGGTGGTTCGTTTAATTCTTTGTCATCCGAATAATTCATACTGTATATAGTTTCAGTGGGGTTGACAGAGATTACTGGTGATTTCTGGGAAATCGAATGTGAGGACAAAACCTTATCGATTTCTGGGAGTCAGGTGAGAAATTTGAGGTGGATGGAATGAGTTGCTGTTAAAGTAAAATCCTAAATACTCCTTTTAATTCTTTGTCATCAGGATAATTCATAGTATACATAGTTTCAGTGGGGTTGACAGAGATTACTGGTGATTTCTGGGAAATCGAATGTGAGGACAAAACCATATCGATTTCTGGGAGTCAGGTGAGAAATTTGAGGTGGATGGAATGAGTTGTTGTTAAAGTAAAATTCTAAATACTCCTTTTCATTCTTTGTCATCTGGATAATTCATAATACACATAGTTTCAGTGGGTTTGACAGAGATTACTGGTGACTTCTGAGAAATCGAATGTGAGAACGGAATCTTATCGGTTTCTGGGAGTCGGGTGAGAGATCTGAGGTGGATGGAGGTTGTTGTTAGAGTTTTAGGTGGTTCTTTTAATTCTTCGTCACCTGGATGATTCATAATATCTACAACTTCAGTAGGATTGACTAAAATTGCTGATGATTTCTGAGAAATACAATGTGGGGATAGAATCTTATCGGTTTCTGGGAGTCAGGTGAGAGATTTGGGGTGGTCGGAACTTATCGTTAAAGTAGAATTTCAGGTAGTTCGTTTAATTCTTTGTCATATATTATAAAATATAATACAGGGTGTCCCCAAAAAACGTATACACACTTTAATACCTTATTCATTCTAATTTATTTTTTGGCTAAAGAAGGGTACGAGTTGAAAAATTTTCTGCTCTAAGGTTGATGATATTTTTTGAGCAGTAAGTAAGAAATCGTATAATAATTAACACGTAGAATTATTTAATTTCGATACCTTTCATACTGTTACATTATTTTAAATTTGATATATTAATTAATACTGAGCTTCGAAATTTTATCAAATGGCGACTGAAGGGCGCCTCTCGAGTGCAAAGGATTAACCGTTATAGTTCTTAATTTATTCATAGATAACAGGGATGTTAAACGATTTCAGGATATCGAACTTTAAAAGGAAATACCCAGAAAAATTGGAGCTTATCGGGTATCTTTAAGTGGTACAGACAAGTAGAAAGTGAATTATTTTTTGTTTCCAAGAGGTGTACGACGTTGTAGCTTCAAAGAGTCGTACATCGAAAGTGGACATTCATGAAAGTCGCTCGTTATCGTATCTTATCGACACGTCGAGTCGAATATGCGATTTCGAGAGAGAGAGTTATTAACGTTGCCTTTTGTTGCATTGCAAAACTCGAAAGTGGATTACTTTCCAGACGATGATATTTGAAAATTTCGTAAGTCGATGGTAAAAATTTCGTAATTCGACGAAAGAGATTATTTCTTATCGATCACGTGGATACGTTGAAAATAAATTCGTATTCCTGATCGAAATTTATCGACACCTTGGCAGCATTGTCGAGTAAAATATTTGACTGCTGCACTGAAGGCAAGTCAGTGTTCATTCGCGGTTATGTCAAGGGAGAAAGTGTATTACATATTCTCAAATAAAATAAAACAAAAGACCCTTTACGATTTTGCGTGTAACACCTATTAAATCATAAGTTAAAGCTAATATTTAAAATTCATTTGCATTAATATTTATACCTGATGATGATGACAAAAATAAAATATTTATTAAGTAAGAAATGTGGTATCTGATGTACTGTCCATTTAATGAGCAAATAAAGTATTAAAAATTTAGTATACCTACTGTTTAATTCAAAATAAAATTTCTAATCTAGCTGTAATTAACCTCTATATTAAAAATTACGTTTCTGATCTACTGCTAATTAATTATTTATCCACAAAAATGAATAAAATTTCTAATCTACCTGTAATTAGCTTATGTATTAAAAATTAAATTTCCAATCTACCTGTAATTAGCTTATATATTAAACATTAAATTTCTGATCTACTTCTAATTAATTATTTACCCCCAAAAATTAATTTCAAACCTACCTAACTCTTCTATTTAAAATTATCTATGAAAAATTAAATTTCTAATCTACCTGTAATTAGCTTATGTATTAAAAATTAAATTTCTCATCTACTGCTAATTAATTATTTACCCACAAAAATTAATTTCATACCTACCTATTTCTTCTATTTAAAATCTTTACGAAAAATAAAATTTCTAATCTACCTGTAATTAGCCCATGTATTAAAAATTAAATTCCTGATCTACTTCTAATTAATTATTTATCCACAAAAAATTAATTTTAAACCTATCTACCTCTTCTATTCAAAATCTCTACGAAAAATTAAATTTCTAATCCACATATAATAAAATTAATTACACCTAATTAAAAATTGGACTCCAACTTGAATTGCATTCGTCATACATTTGCAGTTTCCCCTAATTTCTAGCAAAACTTCTTACTATAATATGCAGACATGCTTATCAAGGAAAATTGAAGATCACGAAGGGCCAAAAATAGGTAACTATACCTAAGACTTTATTAGTCGTAAATAAATGCTGGGCGTTGCTCGCGTTCAGCGATTTATCCAACACTCGCGTTCCTTTAATGTCGTAAACAAGAGGTTCGCGTGATTAATATTTCTGCCGCGTGCAGCTAACGAGACGAGCTCTGCGCGAAATTTATCATCGCGCGTTAACTGCATCGGCGAGTACTTTTCTCCGAGGTGTCGATAGATACACGCTTGGGTTATAGCAAATAAAACTTGGTCAGGGTTCTGTAACGAAGTTGTAATTTACTGGTAGAATAGCCAGGGCGAGGAGAAAATTGATTTCCTATCGTAGAAATGGCCGAGCGAGTGAATAGAAATAGCTTCGTCAGAATTAAGCGAAATGTAATGATTTTAATAATCCTGAGTAAGTCATCATCATCCAAACATTTCCTTAAACACGTAAGATCTAATTTAAGGTATGGAACATTAGTCGAGGAAATTAAATGCAGTCGCAAACCTTGAAATTTATGAGAAGTTTAGTTAACGAATTACTATAGTAATAGTTAATAGTTAACATAATAGTTAAATTGGTATAGTTCATGAATAAATAACGAGTTGGATGGAACTGGTATTGTATCCAACAGTTGTCACTGTTGCTGGGATTAAAAGTGTAAAGTGGAGTATAGTTACAACAATTTTTCTCTGTTAATTAGAATAGGAATCTTTAATCATCTCTTTAATTAGACAAAATTTTCAGTGGTAAATCATCAATTAGGATAAAGACTTTTAATGATTCCAATGGACGTCTTCAACCAGAATTACCCTGTAATTAAAATAAAACCCTTCAGTAAGGATCTTCAATGGTTCCTACAACTAAACTCTTCCAACTAGAATGTTGTTCCTACTAGATTCTTCCAACTTTCAATGATTCATCTAAATTCTTCCAAACCTGAATAAAAACCTCCAGTGATTCATCTATCGTAGTTTCCTTCGATCAGAACAATAATCTCACATGATTCATCCATATTTCTTGCAACCAGGATAAAAACCTTCGATAATTGATTCAACTGGAATTCTTCAATTAGAACAAAGATCTTCAATCACTTCTTTAATCAGAACAAAAATTAACTCCTCCAATTAAATTCCACTAGTCAAACAGAAACAGAAAAGAACTGATTTAACTAGACCATCTAACCAGAATAAGTTCTTATAATGATTCTTTTAACCAGAACAAAAATATTCAATGACCCATCTGGACTCTATCAACTAGAACAAAAATCATTCAGTTAACCAGTATGGAAATCTTCAATGATCAATCTAGATTCCTTCAACTGGAACCAAAACTTCGAATGATCCACCTACATTTCCACAACCAGAACAAAAGCCTCCAATCATTTCTGCAACAGCTATAAAAACTTTCAATAATCTATCTGACTCTTCATAATCAGGACCAAACACTGCAATGATTCATTAAGATTCCTGCAGCCTGAACAAGAACATCTCATCAGTTTTTCATCCAGTACAAGCACCTTCATTTGTTCACTTGAATCTTCATAATCACAACTAAAATCTTCAATGTCCCCTTTGGATTTTTGTAACTAGATCAGCAACTTTCAATGATCTATCTATTACATTCCCAAAACGAAAACGAAAGAAAAGCCTTCGAATATTCTTTCAACTACTACCAATGCCTCCACACAGAGCAAAATCTTACAACGTTTCATTGAGATTCCTGCAATTAGAATAAAAAACTCCCATCATTTCCTCATCTAGTACAAAGATCTTGATCCATCCATCTGAATCTTCATAATCACAACCAAAACCTTCGATGGCCCCTTTGGATTTCCGCAACTAGATCAAACATCTTCAATGATCCCTCTACATCCCCACAGTCGGAAGAAAAGCCTTTGATCATTCCTCCAACTACTAGCAATACCTGTAGCTAGAGCAAAATTCTACAACTATTCATTGAGATTCTTACAATCAGAAGAAAAACCTCTCATCAGTTCTCCACCCAATACAAAGACCTTCAATAATCTATCTACATTCCCAAAAGCGGAAGGAAAGCCTTCGATCATTCCTCCAACTACTAGTAATACCACTAGGCAGAGCAAAATCCTCCAACGATTCATTGAAATTCCTGCAATATGAACAAAAACCTCCCATCAGTTCTTCACCCAGTACAAACACTTTCATCCATCCACCTGAATCCTCATAACCACAACTAAAACCTCAAATGACCCCTTTAGATTCCCACAACCAGATCAAACACCTTCAATGATCTCTCCACATCCCCACAATCGGAAGAAAACCCTGCAATCGTTCCTCTAACCAGAACAAAAACCTCTAAATACAGCGAAATCCTGCAACCGCAATATCTCTGAAACCCCTTACTCCATGCACTTACCCGATCTACGCGAAAGCTGTGGAAACCATCGACAGTCGTGCAGCAACTTCCGAAGAGAAGGAATAACTTTCTCCAAATCTGCAGGACGCGCGTCAATGTCCTGGGTGGCGGCGGAGGCTCGTAAATCCAGGGTCCCTCGGCCGCACTCAACGGATCCAGGCGGAGGTGGTGCAAAGGCCGAGAAGAGATCGGAAAGAAGGGAAGACATTTCCAGAGGGACATCGACGCGCGTGCAGGTGGTGGTCAATGCGTGTCTAAGGTACGTAGCATGCATCGGGCCGGCGAAGACGAATCCATTAGCCGTGAGCGCGGATTGAGCAATAAACCAACTGGGAGGTAAGTCGACTCCAGCCCCATCCCCGCGTGGCCAGATAGAGAAAGCGAGAGAGCACTGCCTTCTCTTCCTTCCTCTAGCACGGCTTTCGGTTCGCCTGTTATTCCTGTTGGGCCCGCATTCCCATACAAGATGTCGCGCCGATAAAAGTCCCCGAAGACTCGTGGTAGGGCCCACCCCGAGCAATTCATTTAAACATTCCCGGAGGTGGTCGCACGACAAATTACTCTCACGAAACCTTCGCGCGACAGCCAAAAGCTCCGTCGGACCTCGTGGCTCCTATCTCCATTCAGGGATCTCCCACTTTCCGTCTCCGTCGTCCGTCTTCTTCCGTCGCCCCCTTTCCAGGATCCACACGCTTCCTCGTCCATCCTATATACCTGTCGTCTCACGATCCTTTTCGGATCCGTGGCCCTCCTTTTCCCACCCGTTCGACGTTTTTCCTCCTCTCCGCCGCAACCGCGACATAAAACCTGGTGACACTTCTCACCCTTCTTAAGGAGCACCTCTACGGCACGAGCTGGCAACAACACCGGGGAACCAGCCTGCCTTTCGGGATCCTTATCGTATCTCCGTGGACGTGCAGTCGAGCTGGCCTCGTGGAAGGTTCGATTATTCCAAGGATTCTACGTCCGACTGCGAACCTTTGGTGTTCGATGCCTCTGGATTATGTAATTGTTCCAGGGATCTGTTGTTTTCCGTGCAACACGCTGCGTGGGTTAGGCTCGCCAGGTTCGGGTCTTCGGAATTTTTGCTGATAATTTGGGATAGGTTTATGAATTATGGTTCATCGTTTCGTTCGTAGATCAGTGGTTTAACACGTTGAATACGGCACCGATTTTGTTACACTTTAGGTGGCAGCGAGTGTGCACTTGATGCCGAGCGCTCAAGTATTATGATGAATATGAACGGAAGATCACTTTGCTTCGCTTCATCACTTGGACTGTGAGATTGTGCAGTCAATGCATAAATTTAGAAATTAGAAACAGAAGATAATGGGTGCGGAATGCCATAAAGGCAAAAAGGCCACCGGGAGACGATCAGTGAGAAAAAGCCACGGAAGTGTAAAGATCTACTTTAGCAGAGGGAATTTGGTTTTTACAGTATATTAATTGTTATTAATAATTTAACTCTTGACAATGCCGGTCTCACGCACCGATGTCGACCAAACGAAAAGTTTGCTGTCAATCTCTTGAATCCACGACGTCCAAACGAAAAGTCTACTGTCAGTCCCCAGGGACTGACATAGCACTCAACTGTTAACCCCTTCCTGTGCCATTTAGTTCGACGAAATCCGGGCCCAAGTAGTGGGTGTCAACGCGCAGTAAACAGACCAGACTGATTCTCAAAAGCAGTCGCAATACAAGGCGAAATGTAAAGACACGCGATATAGTCAGTTTTACGCGATACAGCTGTTGTGGAAGTAAATTCTAATCCTTTTTCCTATTATAAATATTATAAATATATTATATTTTATAATAGATGACAGCTTGAAAACTATATTTAGAAAAATATTCTGTTCACGAGTCTGGCTCGTGATATTCATGTTTGACCCGACTTTTTGTTCACGAGTGTGGCTCGTGGGATTCATGTTTGGACCAAAATCTTGATCACGAGTCAGATTCGTGATTTTACGAGAAGGGACAATCCGAGGAAGTGCGTGCATTTTTGAACTGATAGATTCAGTTTACTGGAACAATTATTCGATCACTGAGACTCGTGATTTCACGAGAAGGGACAATCCAAGGAAGTGCGTGCATTTTTGAACTGATAGATTCAGTTTACTGGAACAATTATTCGATCACTGAGAACTCTTTTCTTAACTCCTGGTGGGATTAAAAGTGATGCACCGTAATGCATTGTGGGACATTTTTAGTCCCACCTCGATATATTGCAATAGCTGCATGCACATAGACTTATATTTCGTCCTATTTACGTAAAGCAGTTGGTAATACCTTCGACAAATGTTATAAATGTATTCGCTTGTGTTGGTAACATTCAACATGCCAGTAGAGGTTCATCAATTGTTGCAAGTGGAAGGTTTACTGCGACAATCCTTTTTTCCTGGTTTTATTATTAAAAAATACATCAATTTTGTTTTATTTAAAACGCAAGGAAATTTCTATGCGACTTAAGTCTATTTTATTATGTGAAATCTTGAGCTGCAAGGAGTTAACACATTGCGTACCGTTCACGAGTTTTCTCGTGTTTCGCGCGCCATCTGTTATGGAGCTTACATGTCAACACACTGTCTTGTCAAAACGTGCATCTTGTTAAAATGTGTTAAAATTAAATCAGTTAGTTCGCTGTGAATCCAATGTTGGACTTGCAATTTTTCAATAGGTATTCTTATTCCAGGTTTTCTTTTTAAGTTCGATCGGCGGTGGTAGGTTTTGTGTCAAAGTGATCAGTTTTGCTTGTTCCATCAAAGCATCAAATATTTAAGGTTAAGGTTTCTTTCAACCGTTTATCCTTATATATAATTCTCCAAGTCCCAATGGCTTATACATAACCTAAAATATATAACTTCCCGCGATTTAGAGGTGATCATACCTCATAGTGGAGACTATACATACTTAGCACTGAACACGTGGAACAGAGACATGTCAAAACCACCCAAGGTCCAACAAAGCGTCCATTAGGGTCCATACATCACTCCGAAGGTTACAATAAGTACTTGATACAAAACCCGAAACATTTAGTTGGCCCAGTAGAATAATGGCGCGATGTTGGTCCAGACGGATGTCAAACTAGAGCAAGTCGCCTGGTAGATGGTTATCTGACGACAATTTGGCATGGAGTCTCGTTCTAGGGGTCGTGTCACCTTGGGAACCGGGGTCCTCTCGCAGAAGAACCTTGGTGTCGGTGCCCGTGGGATACAGACAGCTTCCGGAAGCGTGGAGATCCGTCGGCCGAGATTGCAGGGGCGTCGAGCGTCTTCTTCTCCGTTAGACGAGGGCATCCCCTCGTAAATAAAGTGTCGAGATCCACGAAAGGCGAACGGACCGCAGGGTGGCTAATATATCTCACGACTCGGTTAATTGACCCAGCGAAGGCTCTCGCATGCTTCCACCCGTGTATCCAATTCGTCTTGACACCTCCGATTCTTTTTTGGGATTCTTTCCTATAGTCTACAGCGGCCAGGAATGCGAGCTTCGTTTGCGTTATGCGTGAAATCGCGTGAACACCCGATCGCACGGCGAATGCCATGGGAAATTGCACTGGGTGGCTTGAACGGAATCGAAGGTTCATGAGAACGCCGCATGGGAAGATTAATAGTCATCGAAGGACTGTTTGACGATGTTTGTTGTTGTCTAATATAACATAAAGTTTATCATTTTGGCAGGGAACGCGTTGATCGATGTTTCCAATACAATTTAACAGTTTAGATTAGTATTTAGTATTTTGATTCACGTTTGAAGGCGTTTGACGAAGTTTGTTGCTCACAAACGTAAAATAAAGTTTATCGAAATGTATTTGCTGATGTTTATAACGTAAATTAAAATCGTTTCCATTGAAATTAGTCGCCTTGTAGATATTTGTGTTTCAATAAATTGATTTATAATGTGGAATTATTTTCAGTTCACTATGTGTGAGGCAACTGAGGAATTTTTTGACGTTTGTTGTTGTTTAATATAAAATAAAGTTTATTATTTTGGCAGGGAACGTGTTGATCGATGTTTCCAATACAATTTAACAGTTTAGATTAGTATTTAGTATTTTGATTCACGTTTGAAGGCGTTTGACGAAGTTTGTTGCTCACAAAGGTAAAATAAAGTTTATTGAAATGTGTTTGCTGATGTTTATGACGTGAATTAAAATCTTTTCCATTGAAATTGGTCTCCTTGTAGGTATTTGTGTTTCAATAAATTGATTTCTAATGTGAACTCTTTGGAAGGAAGGCCTATCTGCCAAAATTGAATTTCGTTTGGGAAATTGTCAAAACGCTTGACAACGAATCAAGCAGAAGTACGGTACAACAAATCTATCCATTCATTTACCATATATAACCTAAATTCGTAAAACCTTATCGACTTCTAGAATTTAGTTGACAGATTTAGGGTCACAGATAGTTAATAATTCTTGGAAACAGTAGAACCTTATCGATTTCTTGGACTTAATTAAAAAGAACTCTTGCCAATGTAGGACTCTAGGTACCTACGCCCTTCAATGACTACTTTGACTCTTTCACGATTATATTCCATACCTTTTTCACGATTTAATTAGTATCATACGAAAACACATCCCAAATCTCGTCAAACCTCATAGTGAAACTGTTCCTACAAACACAAACTCAACGACAATCTCTATACAGACTGTAATACCCACCAAACACCTATTCCTCAGTAGACACCTATTCCAACAAGAATAAACCAGAAAATGATCGATATCGGGTAATAATTCTCAAATGTCACAAACCTAACCCAAACCAGTCTGAAGCAGGAAGAAACGCGAGCTCTCAAACACGGCACGACAGCATTTCCCGCGCGCTGACAAAGGAATCGGTAATTTCAGGTGGCGATACGTATTGGCCCCGTGTAGATACCTGAAAGGATACGAGCATATGCGATGTGTTACACAGGCGAATTCACGTACGTGGGTGCGCCAAGACGTTAATTACGGGGGGACGGCGCGGCCTGTCCCACCTCGAAGAGCACGAAGACGATACCACGAAGCCGCCTCCGGCGATGCGAGTTTGTCGCCGGTGTCGCCAACCAACCGGTGCTGGAACTCCTTCGAGACACCCGTTATTATCTCCCATATATATCGCCGCGTGCGCGCCAAGAATGGGCAAAATAGTATTTCGAGATATCAGGTTGTAACGAACCAGCCGCTTGGCCCTCTCGCGGATTAGTAATCGCACGCCAGGGAGAAGCCTGCATAGGTGTCGCGTCGATCGATGTGGGGTTCGGGAAACTTTTCGATGAGTCGAATATCGCGAAGTGTAAGTTTTAAATGAGAATTCCACCGTTCTGGAATTTCAAAGTGTTCGTATGGGATTACCACGAGAGTAAAAGAAATTTTGTCGAGTGATTTTGAAATTATGTGAAGTGTAGATTTAGAATCTTGGATTTTGATATGATGATTTTTTCTGAATTTTTGACATGTCATTTAGAAATCATGTCAAGGTCTTTTTGTATCTTGTAGCGTGATATTTCGAGAAAAGTGTTCCAAAGATTCGTCATATTATTACGTGGAATTCTTCACAGATGGAGATGTTGTGCCGTAGATTAGGGTAATTAGACAGTGGAAGGTACTTTCTTCACGTTTTCTTCGAGGACTTTAACTTGTGATTTGTTGGAAACAGAGAAATAGATTATTGAAATTGGATATAATTTTTCTAGAAGAAAATTTAAGCAATTTTTTATTAATTCCTTCTCTTTGAATTGTAATTTTTGACAGTTTTGACAGTTTTGTTATTAAAATAAATTCATCTATGGTTTTTATTATTATAGAAATTAAAATAAAGCAATTTTTAGAAGTCACTGTAACCATTACACTGTAACCACAAGTCACTGTAGCCACATAATTTATGTATATTTACTAATACTCATTTCTAAATTTTATATATATTAATTATAATTATATATTAAATATAATTTTCTCTTAGAATTGTGACTTTTGACAATTTTGACACTTTTGTTATTAAAATAAATTCACCTACGGTTTTTATTATTATAGAAATTTAAATAAAGCAATTTTTAGAAGTCACTGTAGCCACATAATTTACGTATATATACTAATACTCACTGCTGAATTATGTATATACTAAATATAATTTTGTATATACTATTATATATACATAAAATTATGAAGCATAAATTGAAGTCTTTGTTTATAATTATTTATACTACCCTAAGTGTTTAGGTATCTGCAAGATTTATTTGTATCATAATAATGGTTACTCCTAAAAATTGCTTCATCTAAATTTCCATAATACTAAAAACCGTAGATGAATTTATTTCAACCCTTTGCACTCGGCGATTTTTTCGTTACAGAAAAATAGCAATTCGAGGATATTTTTAAAACGGTAAATAAGAATTCGTATGCAAATTAAGACGTTGAATTATTTTATTTCAACATTCCACGCACAGTTGAGTAATTTTAAATTTGATATATTAATTAACATCGATATTTAGAATCTGATTAAATGGCGTCTGAGGGGCACCCCTCGAGTGCAAAGGGTTAATAACAAAACTGTCAAAACTGCCAAAAATTATAATTCGAAGAGAATAGATTAATAAAAAAATTTTTTTAATTTCTCTCTAGAAAAATTATAATATATCCAATTTCAGTAATCTATTTCTCTGTTTGGAACAAATCACGAGTTAAAGTGCTCGAAGAAAATGGGAAGAAAGTACCTTTTCACTGTCTAATTACCCTAATCTTCGGCAGAACAATCTCCATTTACGATGAATTCCACGCTAAAATCTGGGTGGCAGATCTCTCGATACACCGGATTCAAAGCAACAATACAATTTCCCGGCTGCCCACACGATATCACCATTCACCCTCGCGCTGGCAGCCAAACAAAGCACCCAACTTAATCATTCAAATTTCCATTTCACGA
>NW_016909918.1:480552-488154 GCF_001483705.2 Eufriesea mexicana
AAAAGGGAAGAGCTAGTATGAAATAGTACATATGAGGTATATTATAAATTTATTCATG
Organism: Eufriesea mexicana; assembly: GCF_001483705.2. Lineage (NCBI taxonomy): Eukaryota > Metazoa > Arthropoda > Insecta > Hymenoptera > Apidae > Eufriesea > Eufriesea mexicana. The sequence goes on from NW_016909918.1 coordinate 480,611, forward strand.
AAGTGAGTTACGAAGATGATGTCGATGACTTGGGTTCCTGGTGCAGAGGTTTGGCAGATTTTGTTAAAATTTGGTATTTGGCTAGTTCTTACCTTCATTTGAAAGAAGAAAAGAGCTAGTATAAAGTAGTACATATATGGCATATTATAAACTTATTCATGGAGTGAGTTATGAAGATGAGGTTGATATCTTGGGTTCCTAGTGCAGAGGTTTGGTAGATTTTGTTAAAATTTGGCATTTGAGTAGTTCTGAAGTTCAGTTGAGAAAAGGGAAGAGCTAATATGAAATAGTACATATGAGGTATATTATAAATTTATAGATGAAGCAAATTATGAATATGATGTTGACGTTTTGGGTTCCAAGTGCAGAGGTTTGATAGACTTTCTTAGAGTTTGGTAATTGGATAGTTCTCAAATTCAATTTAAAGAATAGAAGAGGTGGCATGAGGCAGCATATGTGTGGTATATTGTAAATTTATCCATAAAGTAAGTTATGAAGATGATGTTGGAGTTTTGGAATTCCTAATATAGAGGTTTGATAAACTTTGTTAGAGCTTGGTATTTTAATACTTCTTAAGTTCAGTTAAAAGAGGAGAAGAGCTAATATCAGGTAGTACATATATGGTATAATGTAAATTTATATATGAAGTGAGTTGTGAAGGTGGTGTTGGTTAGAGGTCTGTTCCTGATTTAGAGGTTTGCTAGAGTTTGGTATTTGGGAAGTTCTTAAGTTCAGTTAAAAGAGGAAAAAAGCTAGTATGAGGTAGCACATATGTGGTATATTGTAAATTTATGCATGAAGTGAGTTGCGAAGATGATGTTGGAGTTTTGGGTTCCAGATGCAGAGGTCTGATTCATTCTGTTCAAGTCTGGTATTTGGGTAGTTTGTAAATTCAATTGAAAGAAGAGAATAACTAGTATGAAGTAGTACATGTGTGGAATATTGTAAATTTGTGCATGAAGTGAGTTGTGAAAATAATGTTGATACCTTGAGTTCCTGGTCCTGAGATTTGGTAGATTTTGCTAGAGTTTGGACTTTTGGTAGTTCCTAAGTTCAGTTACAAGAGGAGAAGAACTAATGTGAAGTAGTACATGTATGGAATATTGTAAATTTGTGCATGGAATGAGTTGTGAAGGCGTTACTGGAGTCTTGGGTTCCTGGTGCAGAGGTTTGGTAGATTTTGTTTGAACCTTAAGTTCAGTTAAAAGAGAAGAGCTATTATAAGACAGTACTTGTGTGAAATATTGTATAATTGTGTACAGAATGAATTGTAAAGATGGTGTTGGAGTTTTAGGTTCCTGATGCAGAGATCTGATACATTCTGCTCAAGTTTGGTATTTGGGTAGTTCCTAAGTTCAGTTAGAAGAAGAGAACAGGCATTATGAGGTAGTATATATGGCGTGCATGTATCATATAGTATATAGTACATATGTAGTCATTATAAAGCAATTAGAAAGGAATATGACTTAGATGGATAATTACATTCTTCGAAGTTTAGCTACTGAAGGAATTCGAACGTGGTAAAAGTTGTTATGTGACGAAACTTCTTTAACTACTTTGTTTATGCAACTTGTATTACTGTATCTACGAATTTTATAAAAATTCTAACATTCTGCCAAAGTATTATTCATTTAAATTTCATATTTCATTCATAAAAGTCATTAACCTCGTGTAACGTTTTAAATAATTTACATACCTACTTTGCACTTGAAAAGACACTACATTTTCTTAAATTATTATCCATTTGAATTTTAAATACCTCATATTTATTGTACGTCACTATACCCACATCAGAGTAATTTGTAAACAATACATTGTATACATCATATTCCTTCATCCACCTTATAATAAATCTGACTGCACTCAACCATAAAGCAATCATAACATTTTTGTGGCCATATACACCAATTTCATTAAATGAATTTTATTAACACTATAATTATCAAGGGGACCAAAGTAACTTGTTTTAATTGCATTATTATACATCTGCTTTTGGCGAAGTTAATATTGATTTTCGCTCAAACAAGATTGTAATTATATACGCTCCCTGAGTTTCATTATACCAGTTTAATTAATACGAATAATGTACATTATATTTGGTTCACATTACAGGTCAGTAATTTTAGCGATAAACGACAGGCTTAAAAATATTTCAATGAATTTTTATACATTCCTTTGCATGTCAAAAATGAACGAAATTCATGTGAAATGTGACAGGACATCCAGAGTCCAAAAAATCAATGTGCTATTTCAGGGATAAAATGAAATGTCACGAAACGTTGTGAAATATTATAAAATGTTACAAAGTGTAATTTCTTGGGGTTTCAAATCTGCAACTAGCGCACTTTACCCTCTAAAAATGTGAAAGTACACTTAGAGTGTCATGACAGAGACCAAAAACTCAGTGTGGCATTTCAAAGTTAAAATGAAATGTCACAAAATATTATAAAATATTATAAAGCATATTTTCCCGATATTTCAAAATTAAATCACAGTGCAGGTGAAAAATTAGCAACTAGCACACTTTACCCTCTAAAAATGTGAAAGCACACCTAGAGTGTCATGGGAGAGTCCAAAAAATCAGTGTGGCATTTCAAAGTTAAAATGAAATGTCACAAAATATTATAAAATATTATAAAGCCTACTTTCCCAATGTTACATAATTAAATGACAGTGCAGGTGAAAAATCTACAACTAACAAGCTTTACCCTCTAAAAATGCGAAAGGACACCCAGTGTGTCATGGGAGAGTCCAAAAAATCAGTGTGCCATTTTAAAGTTAAAATGAAATATCACGAAACATCATAAAATATTATAAAACGTTATAAAGTATACTTTCTCAGTGCTTCATAATTAAGTCACAGTGCAGGTGAAAAATCAGCAACTAACAAGCTTTACCCTCTAAAAATGCGAAAGGACACTCAGAGTGTCATGGAAAAGTCGAAAAAATCAGTGTACCATTCCAAGGTTAAAATAAAAATTCAAGCACGCATTACCGTCTAAAGATTTGAAAGATCGTCACTCGCGAGGAGATAACGGCACAGCCAGGTTAATATTCCTCGAAGAGGACATCGAGGGCGCGTAACCCGCGACTCGGCCAGCTAGGAACGACGACAGTAAATCAACGAGTCGAAATTTATCGCTAATATTTTTCCAGCTGAGCATTTAACTGTCGCCCGGTCGTTAGCGCCGACAAAAGATTTGGAATTTATCGAGTTCCCGGCTTAACCGGCCGGTCTCGAACGTCTTCCGCCAAACTTTCCATTTACGACCATCATCCACGTATCGTGGAGGCCGCTCTTTTGTGCGTGGCGCTCGTGTACGCTTCCCGAATTCGATTATCCGCTCGTTTGATCGTGTCCGGCCGCGGCGTTTACAACGCGGCAAGAAAGGCGATTATTAACGATCGAGTGCCACCTGATCAAGACGTCCTCTGGCTGAAAGAAAGCGGCACGCGTTGTCTCGTTAAAACGCGATAAATCTACCGAGCGTTTCGTCCTCGAGCTATGACAACGGATCATTCTTCCTCCATGAATTTTCTCCTTTTTTGAGATTCTCCAATCTTTGATAGGTTATGTTGGTACTTTATATTGCGCTGTACTTCATCTTGATCCTTGAGAGTAATATTGGAGGATTTGTTGAAGAAGCAGAGTAGAGAGGTTAGTGGATGTGGTTTGCAATGGCGGGTTTTATAGGTTAGGTTTGGGTTAGGTGTATCTATCATGGGGTGGTTTAGACTCGAAGAGAGGAAAAAGAAGTTGTTTGGGTTTAGATTAGGTTTGTTGAAATGTTATTACAATAGTACTCTTAATATCGGTGGTATTAGTATTTAGAATACTAATCCTTTGCATTTGGGAAGCAATTGTCAAGCGCCATGTATATTACATAGCAAGCTTATAAACAACTGATACACAACAATGAATTAAAAATGGTGTAAAAATACGTGAAATACTGAAATAAAATAGTTATACTCATCAATTTATGTATCACTCCTTTCTATCTCCTTATGTCATTGAGAAGATTGTTAAATCTGTCATCTGCCATGACACGGAAATGATAAATCCATAATATAAGGACTTTACATAACTAACTATAATAATAAACATAATTAATCATTCTATTATAGTTTATTCACATATAACACAGTATAATATATTAATTTACAGTCCTCACACATTTTATCTTGAATTCCTATTTAATAAATAGTCTGAATATCTTTTAATTTCCAATTATTACAAACATACTTAATGAAATCATCCTACTTGACAGAGACTCGCCTAACAATAGTACCAACTAACAGACAGAATTTTGAAACAAATAATTCCTCGTAATATCCCTCACTATAATCTACACGAATTATTTCTGTCCACCTAGCTAACCCAATTCATGACAGAACGTAACCTGAACATAACCTGAAAAGGTAATTCACACTGTTTCGAGCGAGCAGATACAAGGTAGTTCCCTCATCAGCTGACACACGGGGTATCTCAATCTAAGTGCCGCGAGATCGTTGACACAATCTATCACTCGCAACTTCAGCAGCCAACCACCCCCAACCGTGCGCCTGAGAACATTCATATCCACGAACACTTAATGTCGGCCATTCGAAAGGGGGATGAGGAGGAGAGGGTTCCTGCGAGCATTACGACGGATTACACCGGTAAGCCTCGGCTAACTGGCAGCCTGACGTCATAATCTTAGGAAATATTCGGTCGGCCGCTCTACCGACCCCCTTTCACGATTCCTCCTTCACCCCACCTCTCGTTTCGCCTTCTCACGCCTGTATCTCGCGAATCCTCGTCGTAAAATTAACCGTTCGAATGATAAGGGTCATTAGAAAATTGGTATCCACGAGTCGCTTCGATTTTTCTTGACTATGATGAAGACACGTGATCGTGCTTTGATTGTTTTTGTAATTTAAGTGCAACGCTATTCAAATTTTACAGTGAAACGTGCCACAGTATTGGGTCACAATGTGCGACTGATGGAGCATTCGAATTTTAGTACAGCGCCATCTTAGTTTCACTGAAATTTAAATTAAAGAAAGTGTAATCGCGTTATTCAGATTTCACGTTGAGAAATACTATTGCACAAATCACAATAAGACATTGTGATCACAATAAGATATTGTCAGCGCGTTTGGGTTTGACTGTAGCGCCACCTGTCCTACCGATACTTACGGTCAACGAAACACAGTCGCGCCGCCTAGCGTCTTTTAGGATAAACTAAAGCAAGCACTACCAAACCACTTGACTCTTTAAGGCAATTGTTTCACTGACTCCTAGTACTCACGTAGTTAATACACTGCACGTTAATCCCGCAATATTTCTTACTTTATACGTAATTATTGTCAGTCATCTTTTATTTGGCATTAATTTTTGCGCATATTAAAAATACAGTTCATTTTCATGAAAATATAAAATTTGATTAATCTTGGATAAACCTATTGGATGTACCTATTATCACTTATACTTTAAACATCAGAAATCTATATCTACAATACACTGTACGAAGTATTAGTAATACCGAGATGGCGCTGCAGTAGAGTCCAAAGGCGCCATGATGACCCGCCAATTGCGCATGGCGGACAGACGCAATGCACTTCCGTTCGCAATCTCCAAATAACTCTCTCAATTCGACGAATTACAAGGAAACCTTACCTAAAACACCACAAAATGGAAGAATTCGTTCCCCCCATAAAACGCGAATAGAAGGAGCTAAAACCGTAACAGACGCTGCAAAAGGAATCCCTTAAACTGCCAAGAATTCGAACGAGGGCTACAGTCTGACCAGACAAAGATCTGGACACGATCTACGGTAAATGCTCGAGCAGATCCTCCGAGTGATCACCAAGATTTTCGAATCGATCAATTAAGCGGCGTGTGGGAACCGTCCGGTCCGCTCTCGTCCATCCGTCCATCCGATCAGCACCAAAAGCTCAGATCTTGATCTCTCCGCAAACCTGTAATCCTCGCGGAAGGAGCGCACCAACGACGATCGGCCTTCTCTTCCTTCCCCTGTACGTTCCTTTCCGTCTTTTTCTTTTTTCCCTCTCTGCCGTCGGGTGATCCCGACGCACCGGGAGAGACCAGAGAGGATGCATCGCTGAGGGAGTACGAGAGACGAGGTGGGACAGCGAGGCAGAAAGGTGGATACGAGACGCGTATTATGTATACTCGATCGAGCCCGATATTCTCTGGTGTCACCCTCGTCAAACGGTGCTTTTTGCAACCGGTCAAGAAGGGAACTCGCTGACGTTTTGTCAGCTCGATCGAGATAACGGTAAGCAAGCCGAGAAACGCATCCGTAGATTGGGTGTGACGCTTGTGGAAAAACTTCTGCTGCTCGACATGTCGCTGATTTCGTTTCCTGTGGTTTCACGATTTTAGGGAACTCGAGGAAATTGTAAATATAATTTCAATTTGTCGATTTCACGTTATTCTATGGATCCTAGGACAATTTCATGAACTTGCTATTAGCAAGATAGACACGAGATCTAGTCACTGAGGAACGAACATTTTAGGACTTTATTGTGCACTTTATTATGAGATGGCTAATATGACCAATTATTAAGTTCTCAAACATTTTGGTACCGAGTTTTCTTCGTCAATAGCAAAATACTCTTCTACTGAAGGTATGTGGCTTTTCTATACCTTCATCAACTTCTTTTACTGAACTAACTGCTTTCTGTAAGTACTTTATTGACAGATATACACTCATTCTCGTAGTAAACTCTTCCAAGACAGACCACGCATCACTGCAATTTTATACTCCATTCGACGAGAATTTACAGCAAATGCAAGCATCCGCTTGTGAACAACGCGTGATCAGACCTGGGTCCAGGTGATCCATACCTAAGATCGAATATTTCTAGGAAAATTTTGGTCAGTTTTATACCCAAGAGCTCCTCCGGTCTAAAACTTCTAAAACTCGACTCTGAGCATCCATCTTGAGCATCCATTAGCACCACGACCAATTATTTGCGTACGTAGCATCGATCACATGATCATTTTGTTCACATTTCCTGATCCTCACTGTTCTTCTTCATCAATAACAAAATACTTTCCAGCTGAACGTATGCGATTTTTCTATACCTTTATCAACTTCTTTCACTGAACTAACTGTTTTCTGTAAGTACTTTATTCATAGATGCACACTCATTCTCGTAATAAACTCTTCCAAGACAGACCACGCAGCCCTGCAATCCTATACTCTATTCGGTGAAAACTGACAGTAAATGTAAACAGCTGTGAACGATGGGAACATGCACGACGCGTGATCAGACTTAGGCTCAGGTGATCCATACCTAATATCGAATATTTCTAAGAAAATTTTGGCTAGCTTTATACCCAAGAATCCTCTTATCTAGGACTACTAAAACTCGACCCTGAGCACCCACCATAATTACGATGATGCATTAACACCAGGACCAATTATCTGTGTCCGTAGCACCGATCACGTGACAGCTTTGTTTACATTTCTTGCTAAAGTAAGACAATTATTCAACCTACCTTATAAACAACCAACCAACGACGCGTGATCAGA
>NW_016909918.1:489691-528205 GCF_001483705.2 Eufriesea mexicana
AAATCTGTCATCTGCCATGACACGGAAATGATAAATCCATAATATAAGGACTTTACATAACTAACTATAATAATAAACATAATTAATCATTCTATTATAGTTTATTCACATATAACACAGTATAATATATTAATTTACAGTCCTCACACATTTTATCTTGAATTCCTATTTAATAAATAGTCTGAATATCTTTTAATTTCCAATTATTACAAACATACTTAATGAAATCATCCTACTTGACAGAGACTCGCCTAACAATAGTACCAACTAACAGACAGAATTTTGAAACAAATAATTCCTCGTAATATCCCTCACTATAATCTACACGAATTATTTCTGTCCACCTAGCTAACCCAATTCATGACAGAACGTAACCTGAACATAACCTGAAAAGGTAATTCACACTGTTTCGAGCGAGCAGATACAAGGTAGTTCCCTCATCAGCTGACACACGGGGTATCTCAATCTAAGTGCCGCGAGATCGTTGACACAATCTATCACTCGCAACTTCAGCAGCCAACCACCCCCAACCGTGCGCCTGAGAACATTCATATCCACGAACACTTAATGTCGGCCATTCGAAAGGGGGATGAGGAGGAGAGGGTTCCTGCGAGCATTACGACGGATTACACCGGTAAGCCTCGGCTAACTGGCAGCCTGACGTCATAATCTTAGGAAATATTCGGTCGGCCGCTCTACCGACCCCCTTTCACGATTCCTCCTTCACCCCACCTCTCGTTTCGCCTTCTCACGCCTGTATCTCGCGAATCCTCGTCGTAAAATTAACCGTTCGAATGATAAGGGTCATTAGAAAATTGGTATCCACGAGTCGCTTCGATTTTTCTTGACTATGATGAAGACACGTGATCGTGCTTTGATTGTTTTTGTAATTTAAGTGCAACGCTATTCAAATTTTACAGTGAAACGTGCCACAGTATTGGGTCACAATGTGCGACTGATGGAGCATTCGAATTTTAGTACAGCGCCATCTTAGTTTCACTGAAATTTAAATTAAAGAAAGTGTAATCGCGTTATTCAGATTTCACGTTGAGAAATACTATTGCACAAATCACAATAAGACATTGTGATCACAATAAGATATTGTCAGCGCGTTTGGGTTTGACTGTAGCGCCACCTGTCCTACCGATACTTACGGTCAACGAAACACAGTCGCGCCGCCTAGCGTCTTTTAGGATAAACTAAAGCAAGCACTACCAAACCACTTGACTCTTTAAGGCAATTGTTTCACTGACTCCTAGTACTCACGTAGTTAATACACTGCACGTTAATCCCGCAATATTTCTTACTTTATACGTAATTATTGTCAGTCATCTTTTATTTGGCATTAATTTTTGCGCATATTAAAAATACAGTTCATTTTCATGAAAATATAAAATTTGATTAATCTTGGATAAACCTATTGGATGTACCTATTATCACTTATACTTTAAACATCAGAAATCTATATCTACAATACACTGTACGAAGTATTAGTAATACCGAGATGGCGCTGCAGTAGAGTCCAAAGGCGCCATGATGACCCGCCAATTGCGCATGGCGGACAGACGCAATGCACTTCCGTTCGCAATCTCCAAATAACTCTCTCAATTCGACGAATTACAAGGAAACCTTACCTAAAACACCACAAAATGGAAGAATTCGTTCCCCCCATAAAACGCGAATAGAAGGAGCTAAAACCGTAACAGACGCTGCAAAAGGAATCCCTTAAACTGCCAAGAATTCGAACGAGGGCTACAGTCTGACCAGACAAAGATCTGGACACGATCTACGGTAAATGCTCGAGCAGATCCTCCGAGTGATCACCAAGATTTTCGAATCGATCAATTAAGCGGCGTGTGGGAACCGTCCGGTCCGCTCTCGTCCATCCGTCCATCCGATCAGCACCAAAAGCTCAGATCTTGATCTCTCCGCAAACCTGTAATCCTCGCGGAAGGAGCGCACCAACGACGATCGGCCTTCTCTTCCTTCCCCTGTACGTTCCTTTCCGTCTTTTTCTTTTTTCCCTCTCTGCCGTCGGGTGATCCCGACGCACCGGGAGAGACCAGAGAGGATGCATCGCTGAGGGAGTACGAGAGACGAGGTGGGACAGCGAGGCAGAAAGGTGGATACGAGACGCGTATTATGTATACTCGATCGAGCCCGATATTCTCTGGTGTCACCCTCGTCAAACGGTGCTTTTTGCAACCGGTCAAGAAGGGAACTCGCTGACGTTTTGTCAGCTCGATCGAGATAACGGTAAGCAAGCCGAGAAACGCATCCGTAGATTGGGTGTGACGCTTGTGGAAAAACTTCTGCTGCTCGACATGTCGCTGATTTCGTTTCCTGTGGTTTCGCGATTTTAGGGAACTCGAGGAAATTGTAAATATAATTTCAATTTGTCGATTTCACGTTATTCTATGGATCCTAGGACAATTTCATGAACTTGCTATTAGCAAGATAGACACGAGATCTAGTCACTGAGGAACGAACATTTTAGGACTTTATTGTGCACTTTATTATGAGATGGCTAATATGACCAATTATTAAGTTCTCAAACATTTTGGTACCGAGTTTTCTTCGTCAATAGCAAAATACTCTTCTACTGAAGGTATGTGGCTTTTCTATACCTTCATCAACTTCTTTTACTGAACTAACTGCTTTCTGTAAGTACTTTATTGACAGATATACACTCATTCTCGTAGTAAACTCTTCCAAGACAGACCACGCATCACTGCAATTTTATACTCCATTCGACGAGAATTTACAGCAAATGCAAGCATCCGCTTGTGAACAACGCGTGATCAGACCTGGGTCCAGGTGATCCATACCTAAGATCGAATATTTCTAGGAAAATTTTGGTCAGTTTTATACCCAAGAGCTCCTCCGGTCTAAAACTTCTAAAACTCGACTCTGAGCATCCATCTTGAGCATCCATTAGCACCACGACCAATTATTTGCGTACGTAGCATCGATCACATGATCATTTTGTTCACATTTCCTGATCCTCACTGTTCTTCTTCATCAATAACAAAATACTTTCCAGCTGAACGTATGCGATTTTTCTATACCTTTATCAACTTCTTTCACTGAACTAACTGTTTTCTGTAAGTACTTTATTCATAGATGCACACTCATTCTCGTAATAAACTCTTCCAAGACAGACCACGCAGCCCTGCAATCCTATACTCTATTCGGTGAAAACTGACAGTAAATGTAAACAGCTGTGAACGATGGGAACATGCACGACGCGTGATCAGACTTAGGCTCAGGTGATCCATACCTAATATCGAATATTTCTAAGAAAATTTTGGCTAGCTTTATACCCAAGAATCCTCTTATCTAGGACTACTAAAACTCGACCCTGAGCACCCACCATAATTACGATGATGCATTAACACCAGGACCAATTATCTGTGTCCGTAGCACCGATCACGTGACAGCTTTGTTTACATTTCTTGCTAAAGTAAGACAATTATTCAACCTACCTTATAAACAACCAACCAACGACGCGTGATCAGATCTAGGCCCAGGTGATCCATGCCTAATATCGAATATTTCTAGGAAAATTTTGGCTAGCTTTATACCCAAGAGCCCACCTATCTAGGATTTCTAAAACTCGACTATGAGCACCCACCACAATTATAATGATGCATCAGCACCAGGATCAATTATCTATATCCGCAGCACCGATCACGTGACAGCTTTGTTTATATTTATATGACAGAGTATGACAATTATTCAACCTACCTTGCAACCAAACGAACCTAAGTAACTCAAAGCCACTTAAGCAATCCGAAACAAAGGAAGGCTCGAGTGGAAAACAAGAGGAAAGGACGAAACAACTGGAAGAAGCTGGCAATCTCGAGTAGCAGTGTATCGAAACAAATCACGGCGCGCGAAAAGTTAATAGACAAAGCGTGGAGAAAAAGAGGGAAAAGAACAAGACTATCAGAGACCTTACCCGACACCTAATAACTTCCTTATCGCGAGGCTGACTGGAAACAAGCGAACGATCGAAAGGTTGGCCAGCTTCCACCCGTAGGATCGTCTCTGGAGACGGATTCACGGGAGGCGGAGGCAGGCGTGGACGTCTACCCTGCCGGTGGAGCGCGAGAGGACGAGAGTCGGAGAGGCTTAATCTCGCGACAACGTGGCGGAGAGGCTAAGCGCAAGAACCTGGATACGACGATCTTAAATTCTCGCGAGGGGCCTACTCGATTACCTGCCCACGCGATTTCTCGATGCTAACCCGAGCGTCAGGACGAAACACGGGGTAGGAACATCGGAAGAATACGAGATAACACGGCCGGAACAGAGACAGCCGGCGACGTACCGGGACGGTGGAACGAAGAGGTACGCGTATCCGTGACAAGAGACTAGATCTACGCCGGTGGGACCACACGTGCGACGACCGGCAGACGAGAGCGGACACGAGACTGTGCTTTCTGGATCTCGCCTGGATTTTCGGCGCTCTCGTGGATATCTCTGGCCCCGTGCAACCTCGTGCAACGATTATACCCGGGTACTCGAGATATCACGCGACGGTTGCTTCGGGTTTATTGAGAGTCTGGAGTATGGAGATATTTTTCTTTCTCGTTTTTCCTGCTTTCGGTTAGGTTTTCTTCGGTTCATCGTGAAGTATGATGACAGGCGAGAGGGGGAAATAGGGAGATCGGTGTGGTAAGTGTTGAGAGGTTGTTGATTTCGGGTGGTTAGGAAGGTGGTTGGGTTATTGGTTTGCTGTTGAGAGGGTGATGAAGCTTATGAGAATGTTAGAGAGGATGTTCAACTTGGAAGTTGTTTCGATAGTTATTTTCGATTTCTTTGGATAATATAGTAAGTAGATGTGGAAATAGTAATTCCAGGAAATCTAACATTTTTTTGGGGGAATGTAGGAGCTTGATATAATTCGTGGAAAAAGTTGCACGATTTTCGAATTGAAAATTGACACTAAAATATTGCAGTCGCTGTTATTGGTTTTTACTAAATTGGAATTGCGGTGAAAAATTATAATTCCTCGCGATATTATACAATTTTTGCAAATAAGAATTTGTGCAATTTGTAACAATTATTATTAATACTAGGTTTACGGGACCCGATAATTTGCTGGATGGGTTGCTCGAATTATATAATATAAATTGACTTAATTATTTTATATTAAGTCTTTTAATATTGTAATTGTTTTTAAATTAAATTAATCGTTTGTATTCTTTTTTAAGAAAATACGTAATTTACTTTACACTGCAATGAATTAGGTACACAAAAAACATCAAAAAATTTGGTATTAACAAGATTATATCTTCTCCATGCTATTTTATAATTATTAGCTATATCAATGAAAATTTATCAAATTTCTAAAAATTATTAGGAAAATATTATGTCCATTCTTTAATAATTTTGAAAATTTTCTTGAGAATAATTCTCTATATGTTGCAACTAAAAATTCTCCAAGTTTCTTAAAATTCTTAAATTCTTACAAATCCCTAGAATATCCCAAGCAACTAGAATTATCATAGTCGCCCTTACTCCACTAAAATATTATGTATTTTCTTCAATAATTTTGAAAATTTTTTTATAATTCTCCATATGATGCTTATCCCTAAATTTAAAATTCTAAAATTCTCTACAATCCCAAAAGTACTCCAAACGACCAGAATTATCATAACCACCCTAATTTCATTAAAATATTATGTCCATTCTTCAATAATTTTGAAAATTTTCTTACAATTCTCCATATGTTGCAATTAAAAATTCTCCAAGCTTTTTAAAATTCTAAAATTCCTTAAAATCCCCAGAATATCCCAAGCGACTAGAAATATAGTAGCCATCCTAACTCCACTAAAATATTATACCCCTTTTTCACTAATTTTGAAAATTTTCTTACAATTCTCCATATGTTGCAACTAAAAATTCTAAAATTCTCTGAAATTCAAAAGTATTCCAAGCGCCCAAAATTATCATAACCACCCTAACTCCAGTAAAATATTATATCCCTTTTCCAATAATTTCGAAAATTTCCTTACAATTCTCCACATGTTGCAACAAAAAATTTCCATATTTAAAATTCTAAAATTCTGTAAAATCCCAAAAATATCCCAAACGACTAGAATTATCACAGCTATCTTAACTCCACCCCCTAATCGCAATCGATCCTCCAGTCAAGCGAGTTCCACCGTTTCGAAATCGCGAAATTCCTTTCGACACGACGCGTTCTTGGTCTCGCGTGTCTCCCATGTTCGCAAAAAGAAATTGTGCAAAGCTGGGCGACCGTCCCAAAAGAGAACGCGAGTCACGAAACGAGAGAAAAAGAGAGAGAGAGTGAGAGAGAGCAGCCAGAACGGTGGTCCCATGCGTCGTCCTTAACGTTTTATTGTTGTGCACTCGATCGGCCCGAAAATTTGACGAACTGGTTCCTCGCTCTCTCTTTTTCTCGCTTCGCTAACGGCGAGCGCGTCTCGCGGGGGATAAATCCGGATAGATGGCTCGGACGTGGTGCTCCTATTACGAGGACGAATCGAGATCGGCCGCTTTCGAGAGAGAATCGTGAGAGAATTTGGCTCGAAGGATCCGATGAACGATGATCGATCTGTTTTTAATTTGACGAGGTTGCCGCGATGAATTTTAAACACTACACAGGATCGTTTCGGGATCGGAAACTTCTCTTGCGCGAGAGATCAAGAGGGATCAATGAAGAGGAACGGGCGTGGACCGTGGTCCTTGGAAATTTGAATGAAAGAACGTAATTTTGAGATAAAGAAGTTTGGTATTAACCCTTTGAACTCGAAGCTTTTCTTATATTTTTAAAAGCCCGATGATATATTTTATATTTGTTGACATTTCCTATTTTAATACTTATATATCGATTTTATTTATTGAAATATATTTCGAGAAAATAGGTATATTATTTGCCACGTGTTAATAAGGAATAACAATACATATAAGAATAGAAATGAAAGAAAAAGGAGAAAGAAGGCGGAAAAAGAGCCTGAACAGAAGAAAAGAAGAACGCACGAGGATCCTCTTCCTTTTGGCGCGGAGTACAAAACTTTACTATTTCATCTACATGTTCGTTTCCCAAAAATATTAAAATAGAAAAAATAAAGGTCGTGTTTACGTGAAAAATGAGTGAACAGGATTATTCTATTTAAATATTTCACGTGTAGTTTTTTTTAATATAATTATTGTCTCTTGTTCCTTATTTAGGTTATAGCATTGAAAGAAATGGCGACTGAGAGTTATCTCCTGAGTGCAAAGGGTCAAACGATGCTGAGAGTACAATTGGTCATGAAAGTATATGAACATTTGAAAATTTTACAGTCAGTCCGTAATTTATAATTTTGGCCTGTAGGATTGCTTCTATATTTTTCACTTACTAAATTACTATTGTAAATGACTTTTATCTAAATAATTAGTATTTGCAATTTTCAATAATCCCAATAACTCCATTGCCTGTGTTGAATAAAGGAGCAATTAAATACCAGTCTGATATATACGATTGCTTCTATATTTTCCAATTATTAAATTACTATTGTAAATGACTTTTATACAAATAATTGGTACGTGCAATTTTCAATAATCCCAATAATCCCACTGACTCATGCTGAATAAAGGAACAATTAACTACCAGTTTGATATATAACTACAATTTACATATACAAAATTTAATTATCCATTTAACTGGTGTCATAACGCTGTCATCGCAAGGGTTCATTATTTTCAAATCGCAGATAAAAGCTACAGTCATTAAATATTTAATAATAGTTTAATAAGTCATTTAAATCTTGTCATTAAATATTTAATAATAAAAAATCATAACGGAAGACCAATTCACCAAATCATATACACATATACCCCACAATATACACCACCTAACTGACATAGCAAACCTGTCATCACAAGGATTCATCAAAGCTACGCAAACTTTTCCAAAATATTTATTAACCCTTTGCACTCGAGAGACGCCCTTCAGTCGCCATTTGATAAAATTTCGAAGATCGATATTAATTAATATATCAAATTTAAGATAATATAATGGTGTGCGAGGTATGAAACAATCAAATAATTCTACGTATCAATTATTATACTATTTCTCATTTACTGCTCAAAAAATATAATCAGCTTTATAGCAGAAAATCTTCGAAGCCCTACTCTTCTTCAGCCAAAAAATCGTCGAATGCAAAGAGTTAATAAAAAAGCTCCTAAATACGAGTACTAACTCGCAATAAATAAGGAACAATTTACCAACAACCTAATAGCCAACCATAACACGCAACAAACAAGCTAAATAATCGCGAAAGCTTGCCCAAACACCTCTGAACGTAAGAACAACGACCCCAAGGATTCCAGAGACCCAGAACACGCGAAGGAACGATCAACCAACACGCCAAACACCCATCCACGATTTACCCAGATCCCGCTCATCAACCCAACAGCCGCAGCAACACTGTCATCGCAGGAATCCGTCAAACGCGACACAAGGTTGTAAACCAGGCCGAACAACGCGCCGGAGGAGTAGTCTCAGCACCGTAAAGCTTACTACAAGAACATACCGAAAAATACCAGCACACTTTCGACACGTCGATAAACGCGAAAAACCCTGTGGACCTATCCCGAGCGTCCATCCCGGCCGAGATGACTATGGCGCTATGACTATGAAAACAAGGGAGAACATTCCGCGGGAAAACCGAAGAGAAAGAACCCTCACATGTTGTAGTACAAGTTTACTGGTGCCTGGTACCAGGCAATTAAGCCAGCCGATAAGGAATTTAAATTGGCCGCGAATGGGGGTTGAAGTGACATTTGAGAGATGCAACCCCTCCCACGCGGCGTGAAAGGCTACCTCCAGCTTAGGTGACCAGGGCGCGGGGGCCAGCACGGGAAACGGGATAAAAGGCCGCGGTATAAAACAGCTTTATGGCTCTTAACGGCAACTAAGATCGTAATAAAAAATTTAAACACCGAGACGATGATAAATTCTCGACTTTTATCACGATGGTAAATTTCCCGGTTTACGATTCGACGGAGGCCACGCCGCGTAAGGTTAGCCACGATCTAGTTTCCTCTCTGCCGCAGGCCGGCCTGAGAACCAAAGACCGTAGCACGGCCCGCTACCAAAAGCGTGAAACGGCGTGTTCCACGCGGGACCAAATCGGCCGTGTACAATGCCGGCGGTTGTACGCGGCTGACCGGTAGTTTCCCCGCTGGAAAACGGCGGGGGACTACCGCGAGCCGGCGTGTAGGACGTGGAGTGGACGCATAAAAGAGCCGTTTGCACGGAAACGAGACCTACCGAAGACGCGAGCGGACGTCGTTAAGCCGGCCGATGGTCCCGGTGCATTTCTGCCTGGACAATGAGGCGCGACAGGGACAAAATCGCGAGGGCGAGGAAAGAACGAGAGGAGAAAGAAGCTTGTCGCCGTTCGAGGACCACGCAAGACCCATTCTGGCCCGGGTGGTCGCCCGTCAATCTGCTGCTCATGCCGCTTTCGGCGCAAATATCCTCCAACGATGTACTGGGTCCTCCCTCCCCTCTCGCTTTTTCTTCCTTTTCTACCTTTTCCTTTTTCGTCCCCCTTTTCGTTCCTTTTTCCTCTCCGCTCTTTTTTCTCTCGCTGCCCGTGTACGCGTGTCCGTCTCGGTTCTTCCACCGCGTGTCCCGAGCAGACCAGACACGTAACCGGGGTCTCTCTGTTCAGCTCCGGATAGAGGACGGAGGATGCTTGGCGACGGAGGTGAACGAGAAGAAAGCCGGACGCGTTCGACCCGGCGTTTCCCAATCCTCTGTTGGGGACCACCTCGAAAATCGCTGCCTCTTCTTCGACTGGAATAGCTCCCCCTTGCGGTTCTTGTTCCACGCGGCACTGGTGGTCGCGAGCTTCTCGCGTGGAGGAGGTGACAGATTTTTCGTGCATCCCATCTTTTTTCTGCTTTTAGGTTTTTAGGTCTTTTCTTCGGATTTTGGTGTTTCAGTTGAGGCGGGTTACAGAGAGTCCAATTGTTAGTAGACTGGGATTTGGGCCTTACTTTGTTACTGTTTGGAGGAACGAAGTGAATTTTTTAAATGGAATTCTTTTTTAAGGTTTAATCTTTCTTTTTCCTTTATTAATGAGTATGCAGATGTATTATTTTCCACGTAAGTATTTGGTGAATTTTTTAGGATTTAGATATACGTTATATTTGATGTTTGTCTAAAGTTATCGAGACGAGTAATTTTCCTGGGAAAACTACTGTGAAGATTTAATCTTGGGATCAGAAACTTGTGTTTGCCATAACTTTGTATGATACTATCGAAAATAAGTTCGAATTTATATTTTATTCTTAGGTAATAATACATTTTTATTTAAATCTTAGGAGAAATCAAAATTCAGCGAATAAAATGTAGTAATTAATTTAAAATTTGTATGATACTATCGAAAATGAGTTCCAATTTATAATTTAATTTATAGGTAATAATAAATTTTTATTTAAATCTTAGAAGAAATCAAAATTCCGAGAATAAAATGTAATAATTAATTTAAAAAATTTGCATCGAGTGTACAAATCGTATAAAAATTTGTATTATTAGGTTAGGATACGTGAAATTATGCGAATTTTAAAGAAGACTTTGGCTACTTTCCTGATAATTAAATTAGGTTTATTATTCCGAATTGAGGAGGATCCTTGGAATTTTAATTTCTGACTTTTTACTGTTCTAATAGATATGTGAAATTTCTGAATTTTAAAGGAAACTTTATCTATTTTCCTAATAATTAAATCAAGTTTATTATTCCTAACTGACGAGGAACCTTGGAATTTTAATTTCTATGATACTGCTGTTCTAATAGATATGTGAAATATCTGAATTTCAAAGGAAACTTTATCTATTTTCCTGGTAATTAAATTAGGTTTATTATTCCGAATTGACGAGGAACCTTGGAATTTTTATTTCTGAGACTTTGCTATCCTAATAGAATTTATTTCATCCATTTATTGCAATTCAGTAGTAATTTTAACCTTAAATTGTAAGAAAGATAATGAACAATCTGAAGATGTTCATCAGGCAATAATTATTATCGTCTAATGAAGAGGTTAGTATCTTCTCGATTATCAAGATTCATAATACTCCATGAGTGGAAACACACTTCTAAAATGAATTTTATTTCATTTTTTCATGTAACAAGATAATTATCTCCATTTGTCTAAGATTCTGCGTGTGCATTTACCCACTTCCCTTACTCGAGCTCAATGATGAATAATAGTAACTTGTCTTCCTTTCAGTTGAAACTCCATTTCTCTTAGTATTCCTCATAGATTATTTTCAATAATACACAAATTGCAAATTGGTTACCAACGCTATTTGCAACTGCCTTCACCACATATGCTATCAATTAACAAACTTTGTATATAATTAAAAATTACATAAATAATAAACAAACCTCATTGTCACTACGTGATCTCCAAAAACTAGAAATCAGAAAAAATTCTTCCAAAACCAAATTCCTCGTTTTACCTTTCCAAAAATTACACAATTACCTTCCTAGGTAATCACTAGGTAATACACGAGTAAACAATATTCTTTAAAAACAAAATCTTTGCTTGCAAAAATCCTTCACCACCAAGATCTCTGAAATCCACTAATCAATGGAATAAAAAATTTCAAAAAATTCCAAATCAGGAAAAATTCTTCCAATACCAAATTCCTCGTTTTACTTTTCCAAAAATGACACAATTACCTATCTAGGTAATCACTAGGTAATACACGAGTAAACAATATTCTTTAAAAACAAAATCTTTGCTTGCAAAAATCCTTCACCACCAAGATCTCTGAAATCCACTAATCAATGGAATAAAAAATTTCAAAAAATTCCAAATCAGGAAAAATTCTTCCAATACCAAATTCCTCGTTTTACTTTTCCAAAAATGACACAATTACCTATCTAGGTAATCACTAGGTAATACACGAGTAAACAATATTCTTTAAAAACAAAATCTTTGCTTGCAAAAATCCTTCACCACCAAGATCTCTGAAATCCACTAATCAATGGAACAAAAAATTTCAAAAAATTCTAAATTTCTTTACAAATCCACGTAAACACATATCACACGCGAAAAGTTTGCAAATTCGTTGGCATAAAATTCAACCGTCATCGCCTGTCGTAATCCGTCATTATGATGTCGCTGCTTGTTCATCCTTAAACACAGATCCAAGCGCCAAAATAAATCTCAGCCTGTTCGTTAACAAGACAACCAGAGGCGGGCAGGAAAACACTGAGTAACAATTTATTGACGTCGGATTGAATTATTATAGAGGCATCGTGATCGGGGCCGATTTTAACGCGTGTAACGCGATTTGTTCCGACGACAGGGATAAAATGTTTCCCGTGTTCAATTAGAAATCGTAACTGGTGCAGTAACTCATGTTACACCGTCCGTCGCTTTCGTCTTCTTCTCGCTTGTCCCGTTTCCAATCCGCGTAAATTATAAGACAATGGAATCGTGATCAACAGAGAGGGCTGGGGGTGAGAGGGGTGGGAACAATGAACGTGTTACGACTGTGGAACCGCCATAAATCAATTTATCTCAGGCACTGTCAATTAATTGATACTTAACCGCGTCGTTCGCATCTATCAGTGCCTCGCCTACCACCTGTCACCGACTTTAATTACAAGAGAATAGCAGTGCGACACATCGCGCGTGGACCTTACCATGGTGTGTATATACGAACGTGCTTTCTCGTGTAATTTATCGCGAGGTTTATTACACTTTGCTAATGTACCCGGTTCGGTAGGTTTTAGAGAAAGTTTATAGGGTAGGCTGGAAGATTGGAGATTTTCGGTGGGTTTTGAAATTCGGATGGATGATGAGCTTTGTTACTGTTCATTTGGTGTATGGGATATTATTTGTTTAGGGTAATCAGGTATGGGGTTTTTAATTTATAATTCAAATATATGTAAGTAATAATAATTAGTAATTAATGGTAGATTAATTACGTACTAGATTGGTATTAAGTTTAGTATTGTGTTATTTATTAAGTTAGTATTAACCCTTTGCACTAGAGAAGTGAGCTTCAGTCACCATTTCATAAAATTTGGAAGATCGATATTAATTAATTATCAAATTTAATGTAATGTAACAGTGTGCGAGGTATCGAAATCAAATAATTCTACAATTCTGTTATTATATAATTCTTTATTTACTGCTCAAAAAAGTATTGTCAGTTTTTTAGTTGAGAATCTTTGAATTTCTACTCTTGTCTAGCCAAAAAATCGTCGAGTGCAAAGGGTTAAGTTTGGTATTTTTAATTATTTGTAGTAGTATATATCGATGTTTGGATGAACGTGCGAATTTGAACGAATTTGATATTTATATTCCGTATTTTAAATAAAATTGGAAGGAAAATGTATTGTGTTATACTAGAGCGTAATTGGCAAAGTGTATAATAATTGTGACAGTGGTGGGATAAGTGGAAAGAGGAGTGAATCATACGTATGAATAAAAATGATCAAGATTCGAAATTTATTAGATTCTAGATCCTATCCAATTCCTCCTTTGAATACACTGCGATCGAAAACAATAAACTGAATTAATATCTGTATATTTATGGAAATGAAAATGTATTATACAAATAAAATTAAGAAATGTGGACAAACTAAACTAAATTAATTAATGTACATTGTCAAAGTGATATAAATTAAATTAACATTTATACCTTTACTTGAGAAAATTAATTCAACTCTTGGGATTAGTTTACAATAATCTGTGAAAAATAAAATAAATATATGAATAAATACAAATTCATAAATATAAATGTGTTGTGCAAATATAAATTGCATTAACATCGATATATCTACCCAAGAAAATGAAGGCCATCTATAGAGATAATTTCTACCAATACTAATAAAATGGAAAATATACTATAACTATACTATAATAAAATATTAATATAAATATAAATGTAAATATATTATACAGTCTAACATTGCATTGACATGCACATATCTACCCAAGGAAACTAAGTCAACACGTGGACCCAATTTCTGATAATCTTGAAAATGGATAGTAAATGTAAAATATAATATAATACAAATATAAATATAAATATGAATAAAAATAAAAATATAAATATCCTGTACAGTCATATACTTAATTGAAACCCATATATCTACTCAAGAAGGTTAAGAAATGTAAAATAAATGTGAAATATAATATAATACAAATAAAAATACAAATATGAATATGAATAAAAATATAAATGTACTGTAGAGTCATATATTAAATTGATACCCATAAATCTACCCAAGAAAGTTAAGTCAACACGTGGACTTAATTTCTGCTAATCTCGGAAATGGAAAATAAATGTAAAATATAATATAATACAAATACTATAAAAATATAAATATGAATACGAATAAAAATATAAATGTACAGTAGAGTCATAAATTAAATTGACACCCATATGTCTACTCAAGGAAACTAAGTCAATACGTGGACGCAATTCCTGATAATCTCGGAAATGTAAAATAAATGTAAAATATAACAGAATACAAATAAAAATACAAACATGAATACGAATAAAAATATAAATCTACAGTAGAGTCATAAATTAAATTGACACCCATATATCTACCCGAGAAGGCTAACTCAGACTGTGGGGGTAGTTCGCGAGGATCTCGGAAACGGAAAGTGAGAGGGTCGCGAGGGATGCATACGTGGTAAGGTCGCCAGAGCGAAGGAAGGAAGGACAAGACCCCGTAAACCAGAAGATTAGGATCTGAAGCGACGGCCACCCACTCTGAAGTTCCTCTACTTTTCTCTCCTTCCCTCGTTCCCTCGTGCATTCTCGTGTCCGTCTGGTCGGTCAGTCACGTGAAACTGTTGGCTCTGCGTGGCGATAATTAACCGTAAAACGTCTACGAACTTATTTATTTCCCCTTTCACGGTGTACGTGCTGTCTGGCCTATCGACCACACGCGGAAGTCGCCGCAGCAGCGGACTTCCTCCTCGCAGGGTGTTATATTCTTGAGTTGTGACGGGGAATCTGGTTCGAAGGCTCCACGGTGTTGTGTTTCGATCGCAGTTACGGATAAGCTGATATTCCTATCGGAATTTCATTATATTTAATTACAGGTAATTGCGGCTAATTAAATCGTGCTCATCATAAATATAATTGTTCTCGTATATTTTTCCTTCCCTTCGGTTAGGGTTTCGAAGAATTTTGAAGAATTTTGAGTATGAAAATTGAATTAATTATTTATGACAGGTATGTTTATATTTTTCAAATTTTATTTTGTTATTACGTATAACTAAGTACACAGTGGCTATTAAAAATGCTGTGTAAAGAAACGGTGTTTGTGAGCAGGAAAATGGTGGTCATTAGAAGAATATTGGTTTTCACGATACCGAAATAAATCTATTAATTATATTCCCAAATTTCAGATATTTTTATTTTGTAAAAGTTATTTTTGTTTTGTATCATTCAGTCTTTCAGTGGCTACCCTGTATATCAAATTTTATTTCCTTACTTTGTCACTGTATTATTAGAATTTGTTGCTGTTTCTAGAATACATAATACTAGAATTTTAATTAGAATAAATAATTCGTCGTAACTGGAGTATATTCAAGATAATATATCAACAATTTTTAGATTGCATGTAATTCGATGTGATGACAATTTTATCCAAAATCAAACACAATTCTAATTCTAAAATGACTAATTAATAATCAAATCTGTACTAAATATAGAATATTAAAATTATTTCTAGAATCTCGCTAAAACTGCATAATAAAATACATTTCAAAATACAAACACACAAAAGTATATAATTTTTCTATATAATATATCATGATATGATATGTATATCAAATTTTATTTCCTTACTTTGTCACTGTATTATTAAAATTTGTTGCTGCTTCTAGAATATATAATACTAGAATTTTAATTAAAATAAATAATTCGTCATAATTTTATCCAAAATCAAGCACAATTCTAATTCTGAAATGACTAATTAATAATCAAATCTGTACTAGATATGGAATATTAAAATTATTTCTAGAATCTCGTTAAAACTGCATAATAAAATACATTTCAAAATACAAACAAACAAAAATATATAATTTTTCTATATAATATGATTTTACTTTTTAAACCAGAATAGTGATAGCTATTAATTATATTTTCTTGCATTTACAAAGATGTTTGCCTTATCTAATTTCAAACTCCTCTTCGACTTTCGAAACGCCATCATCGTTTCGCTATCAGCTTTCAGCATGGCGAGTCTCGTCAAAAAATCGGTAATTCTCGAGGCCGGAAACGGACGACCATACGTGAAAGTATATCGTCAGGCACAATGCACTTTCGACACGTGGAAGTTGGTCGGGGAGGAAGTTTAAGCTTACAGAGGAGATGTTACGAGCGTGGCTGAGTGTCGGTTTTCATGCCCGTACATTCGTTTATAAACGACAGAACGAGCGGAATTTAGTGGCTTTCCTCTTTCGATGAACTGTGCATACTAAATAGAAATACGACGAAACGCCGCAGTAACGTATCCACTTTGTGCCACGCCGGTTTCCTGTTATTTCGCCGTGGAAACGGAGACGATGGCCCGGGGAAAAAATATTGTGAAACACGGATCAAACGTTTGCGTAATTAACGTGCCCGACGATTTCACGTGGCGCATTAGGATATTCGAATATTCAGGAATTTCTAATAGAATTATTGTACAGTAATTTCTATTAAAATTTGTTTAAATAATTTGTTATTTTATTGATGTTGATATTGGTTTAATTCTGGTACAAATATTGGATTTTGTATACAGTCCTTTTAATTTTAATTCTACATGAGGATATTCCGAGTTTCAGAAATTTTTATTGACACTAAATTCTTGCTTTTGGATTTGCTTGGTTAAATTCGTTATTTTATTGAAAATACATGGTTGGAATTTTGGTAACCATTAGGCTCTTAAATTTAATTTTCTATTAGAAATTAATTTTGGACTAGACTTTATTTAGGTACATTCATTATTTCATAATTACTATTTTATTTCGTTTTTAATTGCAATATTTTACCAGATAAAGACCATACTAAAAATTTAAATAAATAGCTACAAATTAAGAATATTACTTCACAAAACAGAATTAAAATTATGTTTTCAACGGTAAATCACCTTTCTATCGTTTATCTGAGAACCTATTATGACAGAATTCATGTTAAAAATTATAATCTATAGCATTTTAAAAATTATTATTACAAAACAATAGTCCAAAATCGGAGAAAATGAAAACAGATCTTAGTTACTTAATAAAATGATTTATTTGTGATGAATTTGGGACAAATTTCTTTGCAAAAGTCAAGTATATTCATTTTATAAGTTCCTTCTTCAATTCCAATGAAAGAGTTACAGAACGACTCAATCTTTCCTAGGAAACTTCTAAATTCTCGTGTCTTTGACACCGAATAATTTAATAATCATGAAAACAATATTAGAAAAATGAAGAATCATAATTCCACTATTTTATAATACTATTCTGAAATACTCGTTCAACTAATCACTTAATCACTGCACTTACTTAACAAAATACGACAAGAACATAGGACAAATTCAACTTTAGTCCAACTTGATAATAATTAATTCCTGTATGAATAGATATCAACGTTAATTTTGCCAAAAGCAGCTGTATATTTTGAATAAAAACCTAAAAATCGAATATCCAAAACCTGACACTATGTGAGTGTGAGTGTGGTTTAATATGTGTGAATACAAATGAGGAACTCATTTGCGATTAAATAAATATAATACGTGCAATAATATGTGATGTTTAAAAAAATGTTTAAAAGAATGTGTCAGAATAAAACACTTATGTAAGAATCGTCAAAGAGGAAACATAGGTATGTAACAGTTAATAAGAGTGAGAGAAAGAAAGAGAGAGAGAGAGAAGAATTTTATTAATTGTCAATCAATTTTTTGTTTAAAATAGTTTATTGCGAGTTGTTTTCATAATTTAATATTGCAGTGTAACTGTTAATCTGTAAAATAATGTAACTGTGTGTGTACATGTTTGTGTTATCGTTGGGCCAGAAAGCAGTCCACGCTAGAACGTTGTACAATAAACACATGACTAAACGATTTTACGAAATATATATACACATTAAGTATTTAATATAGTACATATATAAAACCATTTAACCATATACCCAACCAAAATTTAAATATTTTCATCTAAATATACTAATGAGTTAACTGTTAAAAAACGTAGAAGATATTGGTGTCCATTTCTATCCACAACTAGTTCATCAATTGTAATATTAAGACCCAGATAATGGTGTCTCAAATCCATCACTAGTCTCAACCAAATTTTCATTCATCTCTCAAGAAATCCCCTATACCCCTCATCTCCTACTTCACATTCCAACTAAAACAACGCACTCAAAACCACCACCTGATCCTCCAAAAGCCCCAAGCAAACCCAAAGAACACCACATACCGTATTACCCCTATCGTCCAATGATCACCGTCGAAAATAACCCCAAAGATTAACAAGAGATCGCAGCAGAGCAACAACGACGATCCATCAAACCATTTTCAATTCCGCCAATCAGTCCACCTTTCAATTTCCATCATTCACTCTCACCTTTCACCTCGCCTTTCCACCTCGAACAAAATCGGGCCTGCTACGTATCGGAAACGGATGGGCCCGTTCGTTATTGGCGAAACACCGACGGAAGTCCCGGCGAGTATAAACATTTTAAAAGCCTATTACCGTTATCAGCGGTGATCTACAGCCAACAGACGGTCAGGTCTCCAGGTAATACAATATTTTCCGAGCTTTCTCGTGCCCGGGGCCCGCCGCTCTCCTCTGTCCCCCGTGGGACAGAGGAAGACAGAGAGGAAAGGTGTCAGTGGTTGGATCGGTCGCGAGATAACATTTCCTCGAGATCGATCGATCACCGTTCAAGCTACGAGTTCGTTGTCTCAATCGAGTCGAGGGCTCGAGGTGGAATCGTGGCGCTGCGCCCAAGGGGAATCGAACGGGGGAATCCTGGGACTTACAAGATGGCGAGGTGTACCATGCTAAATCGGGCACGTGTGCCGCGGCGTGGACCCGGATAGGGTGAAGCAAAGGGAAGAGGAAAGGGCTGGATGGAAGGACAATGCCTGGCCGAACACGTCGCCCTTAGGGAGGGATAAGGGATTGCGAAGCAGAGGGGGGCGGGGGGTGCCTGGGTGGCAGTGTTAGAGGAATGTCATTGGAGAACGTGTGGACCTCCAGAGGTCTCTGTGGCTGAGGAAATGTCCATTTGTCTCGTGTAGATTTTTAAATTCGACTAAATGCGTCATCCCTTCATGAATTTTCATATATTTATCTTCTTTTTCGTTGGAGATTGGAAATAGATGGCGAGTTATAGGCTTTTCGTTATAGCTGGGATTAGGGATACCAAATAATTATTTAGATTATTCCATTTTTTAATGGATTGCAATAACATAAACGTTACGAACAAACTGCTCACCAGTTCCATCATAATGTAATAATAACTCAAAAAATTGACGTGTACCATTTTCGATATACACCCTTGTATCACGGAAAACTAAAATACCTGCAAATAAAGCAACTGTGTACCTGGAAGAAAGTATCATACGACGACACGCGACAGAAAAGGCAAAAGGAGCAGCATAAATCAGCACAGAGAAAGAGAGGAGAAAGAAATATTAAAAAGAGAGAAAAAGAGAGAAAAGCGGATAGAGAAAGGAAAAGAAGGAAAGAAAGGAGCGTAAAGGAAGAAGACACGGTGTCGGTCAGCCGGCAGAATGATTTTCGAGCGGAGGACAGAGCGGTCGTGTCGGCGGGCGAAAGGAGGAAAGCAAGAGGAATACCGAGCCCTTGTAGTTGTAAATAATGCATTATAAATATAGGCACGCAGGTCGCGCGCGCGCGGCCGCGCAGGCGCACGCTCACGCAACACAAGGGACGCGTGCTTGGCATAGCTGCGCGCATTGTGGGCCCAGCACGAGGTCCGCGTGGGTCCCTATGGGCCCCGTCTCCCGGCCCCGCCGGTATACGGGACGACAGGGCCTCGCTTAGACAACAATCACATTCATCGAGAGACTCACAATGCTAATCGTAAAGACGCCGCCTATTATGGCGGCGTGTCCACGAGGAGGGTTCACCCGGGGTCCCCCTGGAGGCGGGCTTCCCTTTCCTTTTTCTGCCAACAGGGCCGCGAGAGCCGAGTTTTTATTTCTTCGGCCGCCTTTGAAGCGCCGTCGAATCGAGACACTCGCATCCACCACCCGCCTCTCTGTCTCTCTCTCTCTCCCTCTCTCTCCTCCTCTCTCTTCATCCTCCGCAGCCTACTCGTCTCCTCTCTTTATTTCTTCATCCACCGTCCCTTCATTTGTTCCTTTCGACCGGCGCGATCCTTCTACCCGCGACCTCGATGCTTCCTCCCTCTACCGTCCTCAAGCGGCGACTTTCGCCACGGCACGAAGAATAAGAGCCGGTTGACGGGGTGGCGACGTCGATGGCTGCTTTCGAGGTTCACAGGGATGTCGCCGTCTCCGAGTGTACGCACGGGGGGATTACGTGGCTTAATTTCACATTGTGCGCCAGCTGGGCCCTTGTGACACGGGTTAATTCGCGACGCCTTCGCGAGGGAATTTTTTCCACGGAGGGGGTAATGAGATGCTTGTTGAATGATGATTGGTGTCCGACATGTTTGTCGTGATGCATGCGGCTGATCGATCTTGCCGACGTACGACGCGTTAACTGTTGTTCGCTGGATAAGAGCAGCTCTTGTTGCTTTGCTAACTGTACGTCGTTTTATGGTGGATGATAAACGTTTTGGAATAGGTATCTTTGGTATTTTTAACGATGCTAGAGTAGGTATATAGTCTGAGAGGTGTTGCGCAGTTTGAAGGGTTGCCCTTTCGTTCTGTCTTCAATTGTCAGGGTTTGATGATGATAGCTCGATTTGAATGTCCGTGATCATCTTACTGAACAATGTGTACGCTATTATGCTGTATCCTACTGGCAATGAGTATTTCTGATGTTGGTATAGTAGATATATAGGCTGAGGAATGTTGTAATGTTTGTGGACTTGGGGTTTGGTTCCATCTTGAATTTCTAATTTTGGGATGATCAGAATGTAATTTTGGTATTAGTTGTGTCATTGATCAATCTAGGAATTGTTCTGATAGATTCCATTGTCAATGAGTATTTCTGATGTTGGTAAAATAGATATATAGGCTGAGGAATGTCATAGTGTTTGTGGGCTTAGAGTTTGGTTCCATCCAGAATTTCTAATTTTGGGGTGATCAAAATGTAATTTCGGTATTAGTTGTCTCATTGATCAATCTAAAAATTATTCTGATAGATTTCATTGACAATGAGTATTTCTGATGTTGACAGAGTAGACATATAGGCTGAGGAATGTTATAGTGTTTGTGGGCTTAGAATTTGGTTCCATCCAGAATTTCT
Source organism: Eufriesea mexicana (assembly GCF_001483705.2). Lineage (NCBI taxonomy): Eukaryota > Metazoa > Arthropoda > Insecta > Hymenoptera > Apidae > Eufriesea > Eufriesea mexicana. Next base: position 511,142 of record NW_016909918.1, read on the forward strand.
AATTTTGGGGTGATCAAAATGTAATTTCGGTATTAGTTGTATCATTGATCAATCTAGTAATTGTTCTGATAGATTTCATCGTCAATGAGTATTTCTAATGTTGGTAAAATAGATATATAGGCTGAGGAATGTTATAATGTTTGTGGGCTTAAGGTTTAGTTCCATCTTGAATTTCTAATTTTGGGATAATCAGAATGTGATTTCGGTATTAGGTGTCTCATTGATCAATCTAGAAATTGTTTTGATAGATTCCATTGACAAGGAGTAGGTTTGATGTTGCGTGACTAGGTACGTAGTCTGAGAAGCATTATATTGTTTGGTTCTAATTTTAGTTCTTCATATTCCTGACGTAAACCGAATGTTACACTATTCGAGAAGTTACGATATGGTTCTAGTGTTAATTATTAATTTAACCCTTTGACTGCCACGCTAAAATTACGTGTCTCCCCCAGGACGTCATGTGTATGCACCGCTGGATGCAAGACTTGCTTTATTTTTTTGATCAATGTTCGAATACAAATTTTTAATCCTTCAATGGGACACATTTATTTCAAAGTATCTCCTAATTAGCGGTTACATTCAAAATGCACTAACTGTCAATTTTCATTCAATGTAATTCAATGTAGTTCAAGTAGTTCAAGCGCTACGGTCACCAATGCCCACCGTGGCGTCACAGAAGAAACTGTGGCTGTTCATATATGACTAATATGACAATCAAAGTGTTAAGGATGATTAGAGTATGATTTGAGAATAGAGCTGATAGAGTATTGTTACAAGTGCTATAATTGTGGAAAGGAGACAACAACGCCATTATAAACCAACACCATAGATAGTCAGTGTATGACTATTAAAGACACGTTGTATATAGATAAAAATAATAAATTACGTTATAAAATAGCTTGCATATATTCATAGTAATTCTAGCCATCTTCCTATTTTTTATTCTGCAACAATAACTTAAAATATTACAATTTATATCCCACAATTAAACAATTTTCTTAAAGAAATAGATCACTGAGAGACTCAATTTAACCATTTGCACTCGACGATTTTTTGGCCAAAGAAGGATAAGAGTTCAAAGATTTTCTGTTACAAAGCTGACGATATTTTGCTAAGCAGGAATAAGAAATCGTATGATAATTAACACGTAGAATTATTTGATTTCGATACCTCGCACACCGTTACATTATCTGAAATTTGACATATTTATGAATATCGAGTTTCGAAATTTTATCAAATGGCGACTGAAGAGCGCCTCTCGAGTGCAAACGGTTAAAAGTGAATTATTACACTCAATAATAGAATTTTTATCTGAACACCCATAGCCTTTAACTCTTTGGGGCACACTGGGATTAAAAGTGTCCCATCTTTTTGGTGCACCGTAATGCACGGTGGGACATTTTTAGTCCCATCTCGAAATATTGCAATAGCTGCATGCACATAGGTTTATATTTCGTTTTATTTACATAAAGCAGTTGGTAATACCTTCTACAAATGTTATTAATGTATTCGCTTGTGTAGACAACATTCAACATACCAGTGCAGGTTCATCAATTGTTGACAACCTGTTTTTCCTGATTTTATGTGAAAAATCGTAAAAGTAAGTTAATTTTTACAAAAATTACTATACCAATTTCATTTTATTTAAAACGAAATATAATTTCTATTTTCTGAAATCCTGTGCCACAAGGAGTTAATTCACACCCACGTGTTCCAACTTCAATAACAATCGTGTGCCACCTGAACTCGAAATGCCGTGAAATATAACGACAGAATAATAAACATACAAATCGAGTGACCATAAACAATCCAGCGAATCCGCGACGACCCCAAAACTTTCTACACAGCTTCTCCCTAGAACCCAGGAACCTTCACCTACACATCCGTGGTCGCTCCTTGACCCTATTCACAGTCCGAATGCGATTTCCGAAATTTGTCACGGACACTGGTAGTCAGCCAAGGCGTATCTCTTTCAAACGTGGCGACCGCTAACGACCTTTTGTGGTCGAATTCCTCCGAAAAACTGGCGATCAAAGGTAGCTGAGGATCGGAAGGACGAAACGACAGACCCCCTGTGGATGAACCGCACGGTAGCCAGTCGGAGTGTCCCCGCCTCGAGGACCACCGTTCACGTGGTTCCTCTTTACGAGATTTACCTTTGACGCGACAGAAGCCTTCAGAGGAATAATGGCCGGAATAAGCGGGCAGAAGAAAAGTTTTGACGAAGCTTCTTCCGTCGACTAATACCCTCTGAGGCCACTGTAGGGTCTCCATAGACGCGTGTTGCGACGAACTCTTGGTCCTCCGGAGCTTCTTTTGCGCACAGCGAGGTGTAAAAATATTTGTTAGTCCATCGTGTAAGTACAGTGAGAAATTATGCGAAACTACAGTGATAAATTATATGTGTGAATTATAATAATTATAATAATAATGAGGAAAAGTATTGAACAATATCTCTCTTTCTCTTTAAAATAGGATGCTCGTTCAACTTCTTTACTATCTCAATTCTCGCTTAGTACTAATTTAATATACTTCTCTCTGTTTCATTTTCTCTTCTACCATAGAGTACACAAAAATACCCAGACCATACCACGCTACGTTTATTATAATGCATACCCGTTTCCATAACAACAATTTTAGCCTGCAGTTGCTCATATAATCATTCTATGCATACTTGCACATTATGATACATTATAATCTATGGTAGCCTGTACTACATTTGTACTTCTTCGATATTCTATTTCGAATAATCGTTATTATTAAATGAAGTTATGTTAAATTTTTTAATTTATCAATGAGGAGGTGTACGGGATAGAGTCTAATTAAGTGGTAACGTAGACTAGAATCATGGCTACTTTGGTTTCTAACTATGACAAATTTCCATAACTGCGACTTTAGCCTAAAGTTATTCACATAATAATTCTATATATACTTGCAGATCATGATATATTATAATCTATGGTAACCAGTACCAAATTTGTACTGCTTCGATATTTTATTTTCAATAATTGTTAGTCTTAAATGAACTTGTGTTAAATTTTTTAATTTGCCAATGAGATGGTATATGGGATAAAATAAATCTAAAAAATCTAATGAAGTGTTATGATAGACCAGGATCATAGGTATTTTGATTTCTAAGTATGACAAATTTCTATGCTATTGATTTTATGAGATTAAGTCTGAGATAGTTTATTTTGATATATATTTTGGTTATGTCGAATTTCTATTTTGTAATGGAGTTTATGTTGATTGGAAGCTTAGTTAGGATTATAGATATCCTCATTGATGAGGATCGAAGATAAAAGTTGAATCGTAGAATCTTTTATGACTTGGGGTACATTCATATTCAAAATTTGGATTCGAAATTTTCATTTTGTATATTTCATTGCAACACTGGTATATAGATAAGATAGATATTTAAATAATTAAATATATTGTATATTTAGAGAGTCTAGAATTCCATGATCTAATACCATAGGGTTTTCAAAATCAAGGTATAGCTTTTCGATACGAGTTACGATATTTTGGAAGTAATTCTATGATTTGTTATTCGAGTTTTGATGGAATTGTAATGTCTGAGAAACAGTGAAATATTTTTGTATAGCTTATAGCTAAATGATCCAACTTTTCAGTCTTTATTTTGGCTTGGTCAGCTAATTGAAATTCTCATAGTAAGAATCATTGCATTTTAAATTCTGTAATATGACAATATTTTATCACAATGTTCATGAACTGCTTGAACAGTCAATGAAGACATGAATAAGAACACGAGTGTTAGCTAAAATTTGCGTGTTCCTAGAAAATGGCTACCTTACACACAATTTCAAGACCGGAGATTAATGATCAGATTTATAAGAAAATTCGTAATTAAAACGAAAGTTTGAATAACAAAAATGAAAAGGGAACTTATGGTGTGAATTTGGTAAGGTATTGAAAAGGACTTCGTATCTTATCTCACAGTAATTTTCGTGGAGAACCACGGGTCGTTTTGTCACCAGTAGCGTGACACTCGAGATAAGCTATGAATCATTATTCATCTCGGAGAAATGGAAGATGCGGAGACAGAAGCTATGATGTTTAGATGCTTCGTGACAAGCATTGTCTCAGTTTTATCGATTAGTAATAGCTCCCTGTCTTACAACAACCCTTTCAGAGAAAACAGAGTAGCAAAACTTTTGACCATTTATAGTTACTTCCTGGAAAGAAATATTTTCAATGATAATTTTTTATTATAATTACTAATATTAATTTAGAATTACAATTAGAAAATTTCTAATTATCCTGAACTGATTATTTATTTATAAATCATTTAAGCCTCGAAATATATACAAGAGTAATTATTCAACATCTTCCACATACATTTTAAATATATATAGTTTTCCATTTTGAATTTGCAAAAATTGAATCTAACTATAATATATCTAAAGCGAGTAAGTATATATATTATAATATGATAAAAATTTATTCTTTTATTTTCAATAATATAGAATTATTGCATAATGAATTATATAAATAATTGTATTAAAAATTTACGAATTTAATTCTAAAATATTAAAATATCCTATGTGAAAGGTAAACAATTCTTAATATATTATAACCAATATATCATAATTCTTTATTTCTGCGATATCTAACTATCTGTAAATTGGATCTAACTATAACATACCTAAAGCGAATAACTATATATATTATAATATGATAAAAATTTCTTCATTTATTTTCAACAATATAGAATTATTGCATAGCGAATTATATTGAATAAATAAATGTATTAAAAATTTGCGAATTTAATTTTAAAATATTAAAATATCTTATGTAAAAGATAAACCATTTTTTATACATTATAACCAATATATCATAATTCTTAATTTCTGCGATATCTATCTGTAAATTGGATCTAACTATAACATACCTAAAGCGAATAACTATATATATTATAATATGATAAAAATTTCTTCATTTATTTTCAACAATATAGAATTATTGCATAACGAATTATATCGTATAAAAAAGTGCATTCAAAATTTTAACACTTTAATTTATATTAAATATTAAATATTAAAAAGTCCGATGTAAAAGGTAAACAATTTTTGATACATTATAACCAATATATCATAATTCTTAATTTCTGCGATATCTAACTATTCGTAAATCGATTACATTAATTCTACTCGTCAGCTGGAACCGGCACCCAAACAAAAATTCGCGCAAGCCAATGGAGAAATGCCTCGGCCAACAGAACGAATCGATATGCTGATCCCACAAAGCCGGCTGACATTTCAAGCCCCTGTTAAGACAAGCGTGTCAGAATCTAATTAATGAATCATGGGAATCGAGAGAATCGTGGGCCAGGTATATCGAAGCTATTCTTTCCATAGCCGTTTCCCAGTTCGTCACTCCTCGTCGAGTGGTCCAATAAGTCAACACCGTGGACAAGTATCCGTGTCCTACCTGAATTATACTCGCCTATTTACCGCCCTCGAGTCCTCGAATCCTTGAAACGAGGACTCCAGAGATCCTCGAGAGGCCCATTGTTGCAGCGAGTATCAGCTACCTAGCTATCTACCTGTCTTCGAGACCAGCGTCCCGCTCTCGTGCCGATGTGAGGGCCATCCAGCGTGAAAAAGAGCCCCATCTCTTGTTCCTCATCCTCCTTTTTCTCGTCTCCCATCCTCCTTTCTGTTTCGGGAAACGATCATCCTCGACCACCTCGCCTTTTGTCGCTATTGTCCGCTCGAGAGACTGCTAGTCACTTTGTGTCGCTGTTACGGCACAATTTGCGGCTTTCCTATGGATCCTCTGTGTGTGGAGGGTGGTCCCTTCACTGCGCAGTTCAAGAAGCGGAAAACTCCGATAGCACGTCTGCGAAAAACTGTCGCTCCACTGCGATTCATTTGCGTCGCTCGACCGTGCGCATGCACCCTATGGGTGCTGGGCCTTTGAACAGAGGACTGCTCTTCACCCAGGGTGGCGAAGAGAGAAAGTGGGTAGGAGAATTTTCTTCGTGGTTTATAATGCAAGCTTTTTCCTGGATGCTGTGAAGCAGATGACTGGGACGATGGGACTTTTTAAGCTTTGGTATGATTGGAACAGTGTGATTTCATTTTTGAGAAGCAAGAATAGGAGGGGAGAAGTGGGTGTAGAAGAGTTGGGGTTTCTCGAGTAAGAAGGAGAATGCAAGTCCTTCGGGTCGTTGATTTGATTGACATTTTGCAGGTTTGTAGATTCAGTTTACTTAATAGGTTTTTGGATATTTATGATTAGAGTTTTATTATTCTTAAGTAGAGATTTCTTTCGAATAATTATTGGTAGTTATCAAGTGGCATTGTGGCCCGAGGACAACATCCGAAAATTGCTACCAGCGTGGGAATTTTTGGATATCGCCATTAGGCCACAATAGTACTTGATAAGTATTCGAAATAAATTTGTAATTAAGGCAATAATAAAACTCTATTTGTAAGTATCTCGAAAACTATTGAGTAGTTGTAGTTATAATGATATATTTTCTTAAACTGGATGACTAAATTTACAAACCTGCAAAGTTTCAACTAAATCTATGATCCGAAGTAAATTTTGATTGTCTTTTGATGCAAGTTGTGAAGCAGATGACTGGGACGATGAGACATTTTAAGTTTTGGTATGATTAGAAAAGTGTGACTTTATTTTTCAGAAGCAAGAATGAGAGGAGAGAGAAAGTGGGTATAAAAGAGTTGAAATTTTCCTACTAAGTTTCGAATGTCCTTTAATGCAAGTCGTGAAGCAGAAGATTGGACGATTGAGGTTATAGACAGAGAATACTTTGATTTTTGGTATAATTAGAACAGTGTAATTTTGGACTGAACAGAAAAGAAAAATAGGAGATGGTTTGTAAAATAAGATTTCAACAGGATTTTCCGTTCATAAAAATTTTCTAAATTAATTTCTCAATAATTTCTTGAACTCTAATAATTAATTATTAGAAATTAATTATTAACTATATATTAATTGATAATTATTAATTAAACTCCAATAATATAAGATACTGATCGACTTAAAGAAGAATTATTATCCTTAGAAAATATTTATAGACATTCTATCATACCTATACATACTTTATCCCACATCCTATATCTATCTAATAAAACTCTGAAAAGCAGAATATTAATCTAAATTTATTCCAAAAATTAAGTTCCAAAAAATAGTAAATTAAATTAAATTAAATTAAACCATATCTAAACCTATATATAAATAGGGTTCCTAGCTATAGATACCTAATGAACTCTAAAAAAAAAAGGATGTATTTTTTGATGTATTTTAATTATTTCGTACTTATCGATTTCGAAAGGCTTCCAATTGCCTTCTAGATTTTGTACATTTCCACTTAACTTCTAATTTTATGAATTTTTAAACTAAATTCTACTCTTATATTTAAGCTTAAACCTAAATGTCCTGCTGCTATCTTTATTGCATTTTCTTTGACATCTATTTTAATTGTTAGGAAGCAAGATGTATATCACCATCTAGTTGTAAATTAACAACAATCTGCAAATTTGTATCGTATCATAGTCTACCAAAAACCATTTAATTAAATTCTTCGACTGCTAACCTCTTTCCGTTCCCATATCGGCAATCTTCATATTCATTCATAGCTAAACAAAAGGTTGCACGCAACGTAGGCTGGAACATCTGGCAGTTCTCACATCGGCCGGTTAATCGTACGAGAAAGACTCCGTGATTCGAGATGGAAGCCCGGTTCGATTTCAATGAATAGTCGCAGGGTCGTGTGAGTGAACTCGATTGTCGACTCGGGGTGAGTTCGAGGCGCGTAGCACTTGTGGGAGAGGTCAGAGCTGTCACTCAAGCGACCCGATGTGTCTAGCTACCCTCCCATTAGCCCTCCTCCCCCTCGTTAATTGCTAAATTGAAGGCAATTTCGACGGACAGCTAATCGGAATTCAACGCAATATATCGCGCGAATTGAGGCCCTGAAATCAAGAGAGGATTACGTGGGATTTATGGAGGCGTCATTGGGGCCCATTCGTTCCTCTGCCTTCTTCTCGGCCAATTCTTCGCGGAATTCTTTCGCCGAACCAGTCGAACCATCAACGTGTCGTGAATGATAGGCCTGTCGATCTCTCTGATCCACGCTGCAGCTCTTGACGTGAAATTGTCGCTGATACACTTTTGCGTCTAGCCAACGCTTCAGCTCTAGGAAAAGGTTTCGTGGAATTCCTGTTTCACTCGAGATTCGCACTTTCACTTTGGTAATATCTGGATGGCTGAGGTATATAAAACTGGCTGTACATGAGGTCTGTTATTAATAATAAGATGGTATTTCTTAATGCACAATCTGGACCTAATATGAAACACTGGAGTATTGGAGAATCCTAACGTTGTTACCTCACAGGATTACACTAGGATTACATTTATCGTTCGTCATTATTGGAAAATCTATTCATGAATTTTAGAAAATATTATAAGAAAATGTAGAAGAAAAGACAATGGTCAAAAGGCAATCCAATTCTAAGGAATCCCTGAAGTTTGTTATACAAAATAGGTCTATGAGATTCATTTTAGTTCCGTTCTCTTCAGACAGACCAAGTGTCGAGTATCAAATGTACATTCAATTGTACATTCAATTTATCAATTTATTGATATGTTCATAAGGAATTGCAATTAGGTTCCTGAACATTGTACAACTTCGGACGCTTCTCATGAATTATTTCCAAGAATTTTAATCCATGTGAATTATCTCCCATTGAATTTACTATAATAACTTCATTCTCTCTTGGATATTGAACATACAATTTCATGATAATTGAATATTTGACAGCTCAATATATTATCCTCAACATATGCGTCGGAAATGAAAAGGTGTCTAACATGGTTTCTATCGCAGACGATATTTAGGTCACGGAACATGGCTAAAACAGCTAAAAGTCAGTTCTATTTAGGTCACAAAGCTTGATTAAAGCTGTAAACCGAGAGTTCTATTGAGGTCACAAAACTTGAATCAAAGAAAATTCTATGTGGATCACAAAATTTGACTGAAACAGTGAAAAGACAATCCTAGTTGGGTCACAGGACATATTTAAAAGATTAAAAAAATCAGTTCTATCTAGGTCACAGAATTTGACCAAAAGAGTGAAAAGACAATCCTAGTTGGGTCACAGGACATATTTAAAAGATTAAAAAAATCAGTTCTATCTAGGTCACAGAATTTGACCAAAAGAGTGAAAAGTCAGACCTATTTGGGTCACAGAACTTGAGTCAAAGAAAATTCCACGTGGGTCACAAAACTTGACTGAAACAGTGAGAAGACAATCCTACTTGGGTCACAGGACATGTCTGAAAGATTAAAAAGACAGTTCTATTTAGGTCACAGAATTTGACCAAAGGAATAAAAGGTCAGTCCTATTTGGGTCACAGGACATGATTAAAGCTGTCAACCGAGAGTCCTATTGGGATCACAGAATTTGAGTCAAAGAAGATTCCATGTGGCTCACAAAACTTGACTGAAACAGTGAAAAGACAATCCTAGTTGGGTCACAGGACATGTCAGAAAGATTAAAAAGACAGTTCTACCTAAGTCACAAAATTTGACCAAAAATATAAAAAGTTAGTCCCATTTAGGTCACAGAACACGACTCCAACCAAATACACGTATCCCCAAAGTACTCTGTTAAGATTATCCGCAAATCCCAACAAGTTCTGCCTAACTACTCCTCTCAGCAGCTTCACCCCTACCAGACAGAGCTACACCCATTGCCGAGTGGACAAAAATGCTGAAGCAGAGACGGAAGGAAGACGAAAGTGGACCAGGGGAAGGGTAAGCTGTCTTCTCATCAAGAATCCTCGGACAGCTTCCGCGGAGCGAAGTGTATCGTTCTCGAAAAACGGGCCAGGGCCCGCTCGTAACCCGGCGCCCTGTGTTTACGACCCGACGGGAGCAACGTCTCTAAAAACCAGGTACGCCCAACGATTCCACCGGTCTGCAGTAACCGCATTTCCACCGTACGGAACTCTCCTCGCCTCGGGCCCTCGACCAACAAAACATTCATTCCGCTCGCATAAGTTCGCGGGGTTCTTTCACACGTTCCTGAGCTTCGTTGCTTAGTACGACTTCTTGTGCCACTGAGAAGGCTATACGTACCCCTACTTCGTTTTCTTTCAATTAGATACATTTTTGGGACATTCAACGCAAGAACTACCGATTTGTTTAATTTATTACATTTTAGAATTCACAGCTTGTATCTGTAGACAATTATATGTATATAATTGGTAGATAGGAGCTTCCATAGCTGGAGTGGGGGGAGCGATGTGTACTGTGTGTGGCTGAAAAGAAGTCATCTGAGAAACTTGCAGGACAGAATCCCCACCAGCCCAACCATCCTAACATCATGGCAGAAGTAGAGTAAAACGTTTCCCTTATTGGCAGAACTGATCCCGTCCTATTAGCCCGGTCATAGAACACCATGTGACAAAGAAAGCGAACGGAGCAACGGGACAAAGTGAGACAGACGCAACAAATAGACGCAAGAGCGTAGACTCATCCCAAAAGCATATTAACTTCGGATTCTTCCGATGAACACACGATTATTTGCAATTACTAATTACTAATTAGCATCTTGACTAACTTTTCACTGCATTATGCAGTAAACGTGCTGTACCATACACATATTTTTTATATTTGTGTTGTATCGTGCGATTTTTTTAAACGGTTATCTAGTACGATGCAATTACATAATTAATTTACCATAAAAAGTACATCTTAAATTTTAAATCAATTTTCGTAAATGATGTTAATTATTATTACTTTTGTACTTCTTTATTTTATAGATCTTTGAGCTATTGTCATCTGATTCCTTATCCGACTCACTGCTTTGTATTTCCAATTCTAGGTCTTCATTTGCGTCTTCTATTATTCCATCTTTCGCCCAATATTCGTGTTCCAGTGTTTCTACGTGTTTACAAAATCTTTTCCAATCATTTGGTGTCGTTTCGCTTATTGCCTGGCGTAGTAGTGCTTCCAATTCATTGTAAGTTAACTCTGAGATATCGTTTCTTTCGCGGATATTTTACGCCTATGTTAGCGTATCACGTTATCGAACTTGGAGACAGCAGTTTTGGGAGTGTCATAGAAAAGTGAGTATTACTAACGAGAGTGTAGGCTGTACTAGTGAAATACCCCTCTTGCCCCGCAACCGAACCAGATGACTTCTTTTCGGCCACGCATAGTATGTATATGAAGATTTTCGGCAATAAGTCAGTACTCAGTCCTCAGTCCTCGTTAGTTGAGTCAGTTGCATTAATTGCGAATAGAACAAGGTACATAGAGCGTTTGTACGATAAGAACCAAATTGTTAGTAATAAAGTATTGGAGTAATATGGATAAAAACACAGTGTCATTTAATTACAAGAGTATTTAACCCTTTGCACTGCAACAACGAGTCTAACTCGTCGCGAATTCTTCCTGTCAAATCTCACGATTATACGCTATAACGATCACATAATGAACATAATGATATTTCGCACGTTTTTATATGGGAAAAATTCGAATTTCTAAAATTTTTGTTTAATTTGATCACAGATGGAATAAGTATATAGTGGCCAATTAAAATTAAATACTACTTCAATGCATAACTTTTCATAATTAAATAGCAGTGCAGGGGGTTAATCTTATGTTATCGTCTATCGAATTGATTTGACTTTGTGTTTTATTCGATTCTTCGTTATTTTTATACAGAAAATATAAGTTTCCTTGTTTCAATTTAATTTCATAAAAATGTGCCAATATTAGTGATTTTAAAAAATGAAAATAGAATCAAATTTTGATCTTTGAACTACTTTGAACCAACCTACCCTTAATTATTTGGAATTGCAAGGGGTTTATCTTCTGATATCGCCTATCGAATTAATTTGACTTTGTATTTTATTCGATTCTTCGTTATTTTTATACGGAAAACATAAGTTTCCTTGTTTCAATTTAATTTCATAAAAATATGCCAATATGACCGATTTAAAAGAATGAAATTTTGATCATTGAACTACTTTGAACCAACCTACCCTTAATTATTTGGGTCCGTTGTTACTGAGATAGACTCGACATTCCATCTCATGCAATTTCTCCTAATCACTGTACCTAAAACATCAGTCTGTGTTTTATAATAATTTAGTAGGTATTAATTTAATTCTGTAGGTATTACTGTTGACCAGAAAATTTTGATTAATATTTTTAAGTAGCTTCCTGAGTACGAACCAATTAGAATAGAGTGTCAAACGCTACTTGGATCACAAGAAATTAACATACTATAGTAGGTCCCCTACAGGAAGTCGTTTATTTAGATGCTTATTTAGGTCAAAGCAGAACAATCTGCCCTTTAGTTATTTTCAAAATTAAGTAAACTGTCAATACATAATTCGTTTCCAAAATAAAATATCAAATTCAGCTTAACAAACCCTCATCTCGTCGAACTGCCACGAACCTCCCAACCCGAGAACTCGAAGAACCCAGTTTCGTGAACGAACGACAAATCAATTAAACACACGTCAAGGTCCAATCCTTCAAGGCAAACAGACAGACCTCATCAAAGTCAGGCTCGTCCACCCTCAACCCCATGAGAACAGAAGTTGCTCGGTTGGAGAACGGGGGCCACGAGATGAAGGAGCAGGCTTACCGCAGGTCAGCCATTTCCGGGGGTAGTCGTAACCGTTCGCGATCGTCGGGGTAATTGGCCGTTTCCACTTTTAATTGGCTAGCCCGCGGTCCATGCTCGGTCGTTAGGTGTTATATTGTGTTGCGTTGTAAACGCTCCGGCGGGAAGTTGGATCGAATATTTTTGGGGAACGACGCAGAGGCCCCGAAATGGGGGCCCGGCGTGGTTTCGGAGCTCTCGAAAACGGAGGCTCGCGCGTTTACGACCGGTGGACTGGGCGGGACCGATCAATGGCCAATTATATACGCGTTCGCAGAGACCCGACGATAATTTCGAAAATTGATCCCTGCCGCTGCCAGCCCTTCAGCTCTGACCCCGAGTTTCCTCGATAGCGGGTAGCTGGAACGACGACAGCGACGAAACGCGGGACGCAGCTCGGATGGATGATGAAGGGTGACAAATGACTTCCTGACTGGCCTCGAAGCGTATACTTTCGAGGAATTGTCTCGATTGAATTTAAAACGGCTTTGGGCCTCTGCTCCTTTGATTAGCGGTTTTGTTGCTGGAAGCATTAGGGGAGGATAGAAGCGGAGGTGCGAGCCGGGTTCTCCTGGAGCTTGTTCGATGATGGATTGATACACTTGGTTTGGTACTTTTGGTGATTGGGGATTTGAATTGGGGAAGCGAGGGAAGATATGGCTGGGTTGTTTAATGACACAAGATGGAACAAGTTGGTAAATTTATCTTCGTGAGAAATGGAGTTTGCATTTGGAGATGGTATTTGCTTTGAGTAGGTTCAGATAGATTTAAGATTCTATTGTTGCCAGAGATGGGAGAGCTTCGGAGAAGAGTTGAAAATACGTGGTGGACTTGTGAAATGGATGTGGGTGAAATTTTTAGGATCACGTGTAATTCGGTCGATTTATCTCTGTCAAAAAAGGAGTTCAGTTTTGTGAAGTAAATGATATTTACTTATAGTTAGACAGTGTTCTGATGAATTCAAGAACGTAGTAATTAAACAATTGCCATAAATGTTTCGAAATTATGCTAGGGGGACATTAAACATTTATAACATCGATATAAATATTTAAACATTACAATTTGTTCAATGGCTATACACTAAATACCTAATAGTGATATTTCTACTCTGCTTGTACCTAATTTGTATGCGTTATTTTAATATATTAATTATAAATTTTATTATTATTTTATTATATAATAAATTTTCTAAAATTTATTAGGTATTTCACTGTTTAGGTGTTCTAATGTTTAAACAAAATGTATTTAGAATTGTCGATTCATCGTCTACAGAACTATGAACAAATAGCGACATAAAATAAATACCTAGGCCCAAAAAGTATACCTAAAAAGGAAATACTCGAAAAAGAAGGGAATTATTTTCAATAAAGAACTCTAATTTTATTATTCAATACCAATAAGTATTATTTTGCTTGAAAAAGTCGAGATGTGATCAAGTAACATTAAAAACGTGGACAAGGAAAAGCAACGGAATGAAATTGGAGCTACTCGTCTAGCTCCATCCAAACTCGAGTAGAAATGGGTTAATCACACTTCGAAGGATCGTCGGGATCGTATAATTACATCCTTCGAAAAGACATAAAATCAGAAACGACACGAGCAGATAAAAGGGGGAAAGCCGCATGGGACCAACTGCGTACAATGTATCTCTTTGTGCTGGATACTTTTCGGCAGGATCCAGGCATCGATCCTTGGACATCATCCTCGTTATATGCCGCCCTCTTCTGCCTGCGCGTTTATGGCCTTTATGGCGAACTGGGCCGGGAACATCGACGAACAATTATATACGCGGTTCATAGGGTCCCTGCGATTCCTGAAACTGGGTCTTGCGACCCAGTTTCTACTCATGGAAAATCTTTTCCTGATAAAAATAGGAATCATCGGTGAGAATGACTTCATCATTTTTGCCGAATCGTGGATTGTTCGTTAGTGAATGGTAAATGTTCCATGAATGTCTGAATATTTATAAAAATGACTAAATAGAAATTATAATTATTAAAATGTTTAATAATTAGGTGTTTCTTTTCTATGAATAGTATTATGTAATATACTTTGGCGTAGATGCTTCGTGAGAATTTTTAGTGTGTATATTTTGAAAATAATTTATATTAAATCCTCTGACCTATTTTTTTAATGGAATAATTTTTCAGGATGAGGTCGAATAAGAAATATAATTATGGAGGTATATCTGAATTAAACAGTCCCTTCTTTAATAATAGTATTTTGTAGCCATTTTTGGTATAAATTTATTTTTCTCAGAAATGATATTATTAAAACACTGTTTATCATCATCTATTTCTACTCTACTTATCATCATACAAAATTTAATAAATTTCATGATTATACAAAGCAACAACAAATTTTCGTTCCTTTTGGGGTAAATATTATTCACCAAATGAACAAAAACAATATAATGAAATTATGAATAATTTTTTGAAAAATTTCCGCAAATATGGAAATTTGCGATATGGAAGAAGAATATACAAAAAGACCTTCTGTAATTAGAAATATTATAGAAAAAATGCTCAATTAATTCAATATTTTTCCAGATTCATCTTGACTGGGATAAAAAATTGTTCAAAACTTTAAAAATACTGATTTTCAAATCAACCATAACCTCTAAATTATTTAATCACTTTATAACACCATCAAAATATATTTTTTGGTATAATACCATGATATATAAATCGACATCGTGTCAGTAAAATTAAAAAGCTGATCATGAATCATATACATTAGAAAATCCTTAATCCTCTCTTAAGTATTACAATATGACACAGGAAAATCAAATATTATTCTAATTATAAACAATTATTTCTCTAATTTATTCAACAGTTGCTTGTTCAAACACGATTAAACCCATTTCTCTGAAACTTTGATTTTCCTCGAAGTCCACGTCGTAGACATCGAAACGGTGGTCCAGGGACGGACGAAGAGGGGCGGGGAAGAAAGTAGAAGGGTGAAGATAGGACCGATGAGGCCCACGGACGGGCCACGCGGTTTCGAAAGTCTAGTGCCTACCATATAATTGTTACGTTATTAAATACCGCTTAAGTTGGACTGTTTCGGAGGAAATTCCAGTATAACACGGGGTCCCCTTAATTAAGGGGCACCGGTGGCCATGCCGCCCTCGTACGATGTCCAGGAAAACGAACTTTTAATAGGCGCCAGGGCATCCGCGAGAAAGGGAATCGCCGCAGATAATTACCCACGGGGATATATAGAGACTTTTTCGGTATTTATGGCGATCAAAGTCCCTGCCTCCGTTGTGATGTAACGGGCCCCGTTCCCGTTGATCGACCGCTCACAAGATGGAGGGATCGAAGAGGAATCGAGAAGGTGGCGACCGACCTTAAGTGTTCTCGATTAAAATTTTGCAGGATTTAATCGAGGGTCGTAGATCTGTTTCTGTGAATTTGGCAATCAAGAAGGGTGAGAAAGTTCTATTTCGAGAAGGATGGTAAATTTTTAATATCATAGTCAGGAGTACTTATGTAATTATGGATGCTTGTTGAAATTTAGCTTAAGTTTGTCTTCCAGATCGAAGGTTTGAAATTAAAGACATTTAAAATAAAATTGAATAATAAAAATTCGAAAAATTCAATTTGATGTATAAAAATTCGATAAAACTTTGCAAGTCCTTATATGGATAATACAAATTTTAATAGGGCCTTATATGATTTGCAGTTTGTACAAAATGCGTTTAATTAAAAATTATTTAATTTAAAATAATTTGAATAAAAATATTAATTACGCAAGAGGAATAATAGAAATAATAGGAGAAATAAATTATTCTGAATTATGTCGAAAGGGACGTAATAAAGAAAAATATAAGGATTTTATGATATGTTAATACTTGTATGGGGCTTCTATAATATTGCAATTAAGTTCGATCGATGAATTTTGGCGTGTACAATAAGTTTTACCTTGACAAAAGTGACGAGAGCAAATTTTATTCGATCAAAATTGCCATCGGCAAATTCCGGGCGTGGACGTGTATTGTTTTGGTATTCCAGAACGATATTTGCATGCAATGTGCATCAATGGATGTGCACCAGGTGTTCTCCAAGGGACGACCGATCAGCGGTCTGCCTTGCTATGCAAATGCATATGCAATAATTTATTCAAATTCAAGGTTGCAGCAGATTTATCGATGCATATGGGTAATAGCTTTTATCTCTTATGCATAAATAATCGATGAAAAAACATCCTCGAAATTACAATTGACTTGCAATCTTTCTTTTTCCCCCTTTTATACAGTATTTGTAAATGTTTATTCATCATTTCATAATTCTGTTCCTTCTTCCCCTCATTAATTACTAAAGAATCACAAAAACTATAATAGATCTCAAAAAAAAAAAAAAATGTTTAAACATTAAAAAATAATATA
>NW_016909918.1:528860-630734 GCF_001483705.2 Eufriesea mexicana
AAAAAAAAAAAAAATGTTTAAACATTAAAAAATAATATAAAAATTAATAATATTATTAAGATTTAAAAATTACATATATGATAATATATGTCAATAAATCAAATTGGCTTTATCAAACTAATAATAAATCAGTTTGACTGTGAACCTTTTTATAATAACGTTAAGCATATTTAAAAACAAATCAATTCGCTCATCTCACATTTCTATTCTCTAACCGATAAAAATATAATATATATTCCCATATATCCTACATATATTTCCTATTACATGTTTATAAACTATCATGGTATTAAATAAATGTAAAATAAAAATATATTCATGTTCCAATTATGTCGCAATGACTCAAATACTGAAATAAATGAAACACCTACAAATAGATTACATAACACAGACAATATAGAGTCCACTTGACTAATATAGAGTCCATTTGACCTACCATAGCATACCATACACCTGTGTGTATTATACACAGAGTATATCTCTGTTTGTATACATACAGTATATCTAACCCTCACTCAAAAGTCTTAGAATATTCGTTACTCTTCAATAAGACCATTGATCTCAATATATGCTATGACATTGGAATTCTATAAATATTTGAACAAAACTATTCACAGATCAGCATTCTATATACTGTCTGTCCTATGAAGTATCAAATGAAACAACCTTCATATACACCTTCCAATGGTTATGTTTCTCCAAGTGTGAAATAAACATAGAAATTATTCCAAGACTTTGAAGCAAGAGCCTGTATATCAAATCGCGTATGATCTTTATAAATCTCGACTCACCAAGATAATCTTCTGGCATCTCAGAGATTCTCTATTTATTCCAAACGTATCAGCTACCACATTTATCACTTACACTTGACAGATACACAAAAATCGCACTAACCTGTCAACCTATCCTACCGCACGCGCGTGCGCGTGACGCATGCGCGCTGGGACTGTGTCTGCTCGGAAGATGCGCACGTTCTACGCATATACGCGGGTCTTTACGATTGGAATAACGCAGTGAGTGTTGTAAACGGACCGTAACGTGATTATTCTGTTGGGCGGAAGGCGGACGGCGAGATGGAATCCGTCGAAAATTGAATCCCGTAGCAGCCGCGAGGGGCGCGTCTTTAAAAACACATAAATTAGAGGCAAACGGCCACGCGAGAGGGCAGCAGCGGCGGTAAATTACGAATCGCTGACGCTGCCGTATATACGCTCCCATACGCTTCGAATGTCCTCGTCTTTCAGCTCGGAAACGACGATTCTCGGGACAGTCGGAGAAAGTGGTAGGACAGAACGAATAAAATACACACCTGGCTTCTCCCGATCGGCCGACACAAACGATCGACAAAAACGGAAACGAGCCTTTATGCGCGCGCAGGATTCGATGTCTATCGATCGATCGCGAGTGTGCAAATGATTCGATACTTCAGCGTGCTTCGTTCGACTGATTCTTCGTTTTCTTCTATTGTCTTCGATCGTCTGCTTCTTTCTTCAAATATGAAAATGAGATTTCGATGTGGATCTAATGCAGGTAAATTTTGCAAATTTATTATATGTACGTACACTACCATTCATATATGTTCATTGCCGACATAACCTATCCTTCTCTTTCGTCCTTTGACAGAATGTAAATTTATAACGAAATTATAGATGCAAGTATCTGGCATAAATTTATTCTTTGACAATCGAAATGTAGAATGAAATTTTATACGGCGATAAAATTGATTTTTATAAATACTTGTGCAATAATAAAATTCGTTCGTATGTGTTAAAATAAATACAGATTTTTTGTTGTTTGAGAAATTATATAAAATTCGAATTATTTAATTGATATGCAATTTTTAATTATGCATTACGTGTGTTATTATGAATGAATGGAAGTGTTCGGATGCTTATGACTAATAGCAGGATATGTGAAAAATGAAAAATATTTTATGTGTACATATTGGACATAAGCTATTGCTAATATTTGAATACAATTATAAGTAAAATATTTTCAGGTATATACATTATTCTTTATACATGTTCCATTATTTTTAATCATTCCCTTGTAGCGTATAAATATTAATATACTTGAGTACGTATCAATAATGTTTAGGATTATTGAATGACATGATATTGACGTAGAAAATATTAAACTTGTCAGTTTCAAAACCAATATTTTCTTGGAAATTCCGTAGTCCTCTAATCTCAGACTTTTAATTAGCATTTTATTGTAGTTGGCTATTTATGGTGTTTTCTCTTCTAAGTTTATGATATAATATAAAGTCCTTATCTATAATAATCACCAAAGATTGCACAAAAATTTCATCTTGGTCTCATGAACTATCATAAAATCTAACAGTAATCAAAAAATATATTATCCTTATGTAGCAGCAAAGTTAACGATCACATTCTGCATTCCAAATACAACAATTCAGTTCTCTCAAAGCTCCGATCACAAAAAAGTACCATAAAATGTATAAAATTTTTCGATCTTCCATCGTTTATTTCAAAAACACTCACCTCTAAACCTATGCCCATCACTACTTCACCATTTCTTCATAAATTCTCCCAATTAAGCGAAATATTCATCCGGACTTCTAAGATATTCCAAAGAGACAATAAAAATTGGAAAAGCGAACGAATCGAATAGCTAAAGAGATCGAAGCCACTTATAGCAACCTCGTTAGGTATTTCCTGACAACGTAAGAGACAATAAACAAACAGATACGCATAGGTTTACGAGGATCCACGGGGACCCGTAGGAGGAGACGAGCAGCAAAAGTGGGGCCTGATTTATTCGAAATTACGTTAGCCAGCGGCCATCGCGCGTTACCTAATTGAGAAACGCGATGGTCGGTGAGTTATTATCGCGGTGGTAGAGCCGCAAATAGTTTTACGACCGCGAGAGGAAGCCATAAAACAGGGAAACAGGCCGGCAGATTCGAGGAAAACGGTAGACGAAACCGTGGATGTCACGGGAGGGTTAAGGCCCTGTCTTCAATTAGCGACAGAATAACGCCAGGAAAGCTTGATGCGGTGGGTAATTAATAAGGAACTTGTTTCCTTGCATCTGGACAGACGAAGACAGGGTAATCAGCCGTGATTTATGGAGGCTGAGTATTCTTATGGTAAGAGGAGGCTTAATACGAAGAGAAACGAAGAGTATCATTTTGTAGAAACGATGCTAAGCATTATTCAATAATCAAATTTTATAAACACGATTTTACATCTACAGTTTATTTATACAAGAGATCTATTATTTATATCACACGAGAGAATCATTGAAAAAGAATTGACATTCGTGCTGAGGAATTATTTCTGTCAAATTTATAACCACAATGATTTAAATACTTTTATTAATACTTAAGAAAGATAACTGAATATTATTTTGAAAAATATTTACAGTATCTATGAAAGAAAAGTCATAGCTCTAACCAAGAGTTAGACCTAATACTGACGAAATGACGTGTATAGAATTTCTAAATCCTAAGGTTATCCAGAAAAATTAATAGAAAAACATATACAATGGTCAAAAGTGATCCAAACTTTGTCATTAGTAGACAGAAATAAAGTGCCTAAGTTTCTAAGATTTAAGAGAAACAGATAGCCTTTACCTATATTAAATACTCGAGACTGATCAGACAATTGTCAAATCACAACCTAAACCAAATAATGACACAAAGATTAATACAGAACTCACAGAAAAATATGATTGGTCAGACAATTGTCAAATCACAATCTAAACCAAATAATGACACAAAGATTAGTCAAAAGCTCACAGAAAAATATGATTGGTCAGACAATTGTCAAGTCACAACCTAAACCAAATAATGGTACCAAGATTAATCCAGAACTCGCAGAAAAATAGAAATAGAAAACTTACTCAGAAGTGACTCAATGTCCTCGACGAGTCATCCAGGGCCCAGAATCAACAGACAAATCTTCTTACTCCCATCCTATTTCACTCAAAAACGTGTACAACTCCAACCACCAACGACCCATAAAAGGAACAAAGAATTACAAAAAGGGGACACAGGGAAGATCAATCAGAGGCAAACACTCAACCCCTATCAAACAACCCTCTAGTCGCCTGGACCCAAAAGGTGAGGAATCCATCCAATAAAGAGAAAAGGGAACAACGGAAGAACATTAGTGAACACGGGTCTCCCTCTTCTTCCTCCTTCCTTTACTCTGCCCTGAAACTTGCTTTTCTCGGTGTCTCCGGCAAGTTAAGCGAAGAAAATAAGAAGGGAAGAGAGGGCTGGGCCGAGAAGAAGGACGCAGAGAGAGTCGGAGGTCCGCTTCGTCTCTTTCTCTCTCACAAGCTCTCTCTGGCTCTCCTCGTCGACCGCGACATAACGTGCCGTCGGCCACACGCGTCGACAAGTAGATAAACCGATTGATATACGACCTACATCCTACCTACCTTCTCTCTACCTTCGACCGTGAGCTTGCTCGCGCGTACGTGCACGTCGATTCGACAATCGCTCTTCATTGACCATTGCTTCTTACGATTAGGGTTCCGAGGACATCGTGTAGAATTAACTGTATTATGGCAGGCCATTCTCTGTAACCTGACTACGTGCTTTTGGGCTAATTCTGTCTTTCAATCTAGTGTCCGTGGTAGTAGTAGAGGTAGATCCTTTTAGATAGGCTGTCTTTCCATTTTCATAGTTTAGCACTGTATAGACTCTCAAGATATTTGACCAATAACCACGAGCCAAACGCATCACTTTGAAATAAGTCACCAAGTACGCGATGCACAGAGAACAGTAGCACATAACTCAAACAGCATCTCCGTCATCCCATGACTCTCCGATCTATATTCATAACACGGGAACGGGGCCCATAACAAGTAACCAGAGACCGTCCTACCAACTGCCGAGCAATTCAGTCTCCAAAATACACAGTTTACACATCCTCGTTCATCCCCGTCAAAATCGCGTCTCAATCAAGCTGAGAGGAGCTCCGAGGGAATCAACCGGTCGATTAATTTCCCTGGCCAGCGTTTATTACCGGCTCACATGCTAATGAGTACCCTGAGTGAGTCAGAGGAGGCGGCCAGCCTCTAAACTCCCCGGGATCAAGCCAGTAAAACGCGACGTGCTCGCCTAGAAGATCCGCGAGGAAGAATTTCCCCGGATACGGTTGGCCAGGCCTGGTCAGGCCAGGCCTGGCGGCATTCGTGGTCGCTCGAAAGCTGTTTCACGGCAAGGATCTCGCGATACGCGGCACGCGGGCGACGATTTGTCCGAGAAATGGTAATCGGAGTCCCGCTGTGCCCGGTAACGAGATTCGAGAGGGCCCGAGGCCCTCGTTTCCCAGGGGGAGGATCGATTTAAACGTTCGCCGGGAAGGTCGGGATTCCTGTGGAGTCCCGTGAGCGTTCCCGAATTTAGCGAAAGATCGCGACAGCCAGTCGTATATATCCCGGCGCGAGCTGAAACGCGCGGAGGGGGTTCCCCGGGCCTGACGACAGCGCCGCCTGTCAACGCCGCCTGAAGAAGCAGCCGCAGCGGAGTGCTTTCGGCAGTGGGACATTTGGGTTGCTCGTTTTGTACAATTTTTGAGATATTAATGGGTAATAGGACGTTTATGTAATTGTCCTGTTGTCGATATAGTTATGCTCTTATAGTTAGTAAAAGAATTGGAAATATTGAATTTGTTAATAGGGCAAGCATTGGAAATTAATTATTATGGAACAAAGAGTTATACCGAGGAGGTTATAATATTGATTTGATCGTTTCATTGTAGATGGCATATTGAATATATTGTCATTAATATAATAGGAATGTTATATTTTTATATGTGATTATTATAGTGTAGATTATATATTATAATTAGTAAATGATTTGGAAATATTGATTTTGTTGATAGAGAAGGCATTAGAAATTAATTATTATGGGATAAAGAGTTATACCGAAGAGGTTATAATATTGATTTGATCGTTTCATTGTAGATTGCATATTGAATATATTGTCATTAATATAATAGGAATGTTATATTTTTACATGTGATTATTATAGTGTAGATTATATATTGAACGTCTTATTCTTGAAGTTATATTATATTAGTACATAATATAGAAATGTTTACTGTTATTTTAAGAAAGGGAAGATAGGTAGGTTTATGTTATTATGATCATTGTACATTACATAGGATACTGAATATTATTATTATCAATGTAATGGCATAAAATTGTTACTTTTTATTTTGTACTTGAAAAGAAAATTGTATTGTATTAGAATCTGTGTATCAGAAAAGTAATTATCTGTGAATTAGAAGAGTATTACATCTCTGTATTAGGAAAGAAAATTGGACATTGGTTACGATTGTTAATTTCAGGATTGCTTTTGTTGAGAAAATAAGCTATAGTCAGAATTTTTAATAGATTATTTTTGTTTCTCAAATTATTATTAAGTCGCACTTACTGTATTAGTACGGGAAAATTGTGATTTCGATGAAATTAGTATTGTACATTCTTGGAATTTAAGTATCTTCACATAATTACCCAGTATCACTGTTTTATTCTCGTTTATTGTTTCCAACTCGTTATACCTCTGCTCTCATTGGTGGTTATTGTTGTTTTCAACTTATTAAAACTCCAAAATCACAAGTCCAATTTATTTCTCTAAAAGAATAATAAAATTTCCCTTTTACTCGACGAATTAAATCAACGTATCATAGATCTTCTGAAAGTTCACGAGCTTTTCATATTATAAGAATATACAATAAGATTTCTCATTCGCATTTCCCAAAAAATAAGAAAAAATCACATATAGGAAGAACACGTTACATCACTTATTCATTTTCCATTTACTCCTCGACAACTTTGACAGCCTCGACGATCCCAAAGACAAAACGAAATTAAACACGCTCAACCACCAACAGAATCTTCATTCATAATTTCAGCGATGTCTTCACCTAATCCCATACTCTCTCCATGATAACTCTCCACTTTCGCAATTTCTTTCACGAGTACCTTCCTTGCCGTTCATTCATATCTCCGGAGCAAGAAGCTCGCATACCCGAAACGAGGCTCGTTGCATCACCTCGGATGAATCAACCGCGATGGCGGCCGGGCCCGGCGGGGCCCATAGTGTCAATTTCACTCTCCAATTTTAGTCCATAATTCCAGACGCGTCAAGGTCGCGTGTCGGTGACAGCAGAGGCCCAGAACAACACCGTGGTGGAACTCGTGGCGCGTTAAAAGTCGTAGGCTCGTAACACGTTCGGGACCAAGCGACAAAGAGACGGGGACAGACGTGCACGGGGACTGTGTTGGTGTAACAGAGACGGAAAGACAGGAACAGATAGAGGGAGGAGCACGAAAAGGGAAGAAAACGTAGTAGAGGAAGAAAGGAGCAAAGGTAAAAGGAAGAAGAAATTTCGTGGGCCCCAATGCTGGAGGTCGCGTCCATGTCGTTGCAAAAGTGTCGGTTCGCGTGCTACATCCGGCATGCAGTTCCATGCACGGTCCCAGCCCGCGGTCGTAAAGAAAAAAATATGGATGTGTCTCATCCCGGATTCAAATACACACCCTCGGCTCCCGGTGCCACATAAATTTGGTTCAAGCCGGTGTAAAGACAGCGATGTGGCGCATACCAAAGCGTTCCTGTTCCGTGTTCTTCATGGTTAACAAAGTAGATACGCCGGGTCGGGCCGGCGTTTCTCCATGGTTCGTAATCTAGAAGCGTGCATCAAGGATTCGCATTTGAATCCGGGGAACATCCCATGACGGACGGGAATTATATTCGGGACCTATCTTCTCTGGCGATGTTCTGCTTTTGTTGTCGGTTTTCGATCGTGTTGCCGGACCCAGGTTCGCGTAGCCGCTTTTCGAAATCGTTTTTTCGGTATTTTTAGAGCTGACTTGGGCAGTTTTCTTGGAGACGGTGCCCGGTTAAGACTGATTAGCCCATGGCGACGGATTTGCGAGGATTATTGCGTTGCTTGATCGTTAGTTGTCTATCTGGATAGACAATGTGGTAAGCTTCAATTTTCTTATTGATGCTCAATGAGTTCCCTTTTTCTGCAATTAGGAGTAGGTGTATGCTTGTAAAACAATATTTTTGATGTATTTGGTATTCCATAATTATTGCACATATTATAACATTTATAGACAGGAACGAGATTAGGTATATTGGCACAAACTAGCAGCATGGATGTAGATAATAATAAGAAAAATATATATTCTAATTCGAATTCTATAATAATTACTTCCATCGTAGATGAAGTTATAGATTAAAATGATCAATCCACTAAAACCTTCCCTATTTTTAGAAAATGACTGTTATACTTATACGTTGACAGGAAACTACTTTTTGACCAACACAATACGTTATACACTTCTAAATTCAACGTGAAATAATTAATAAGATCTTCTAAAATTTTTGGTTTAAATCACTTTGTTTTTCCTTTTTCACTATCATTTTTACACTCCATTTCCAATCTTCTTTACTCCTTGCTCCTTAAACTGCACAAACATAATTCACCGAAGCACTTTCCACCCCCATCTTTCGACACCCTCGTACACGAATTTCCACGAGACACAAAACCGGCGAAATATCCACACGACTGGCGTCGAAATTAAATTTCTTACAACGAAAGCACATGGTGTCCAAGGCAGAAATGACCGGAACGACTTGGAGAGGTTTAATTGGCCATCCACGATGCCCGATTCTCGCCATTCGCTCGCCAGAGGCAATAGTAGCGGCGTCGCCACAGTTACCACGGTTTTTCGAGTGTTTCATAAAAGCAGCAACGGCCTCTAAACGGCGGTAACAGCGAATGAATACGGTTCTACGGGGACAGAGAGCCGAAGAGAGGAGAGCGAGAATATAAGGCAGTTATTTACGAGACAGCGCCGCGGCGTAACGAGCGTCCACGAGGCCAACGAACGACTAAGCGGCGCGACACCGATCTGTTCTGGCCACATCGTGAAATTTCACGCAACAAATGCGATTGCGCTTGCCCCTTAACCGCCTTAACCGTTCCCGGATTGCACTCGATGGTTAATCAAATTTTACGTCTATATTCGAGGCTCGCCGCCGCTTTATGCACGTTCCCGACCCGTGATTTTTCTAAACGACCAGATGCTATTAACGCTAAACCTACCTTGGCGAATGAGGATGAAAATGAACCTTTAAAAAATATAATATTTACATGGAGACGTTGAAGATGAACGAGTGAGTAGGATGATAACGTTGAATGCGGAATTCTTAATGAAAGTTTTAAAAATGGTGGTTTAGACTATGGTAGATATAGTATTTATGGATGACGAATATAATGATATTTTTGAGAAATAGGGATGTGACTGCGTGGTTATTGGATTTACAATTTGACATGTTTGGTTCTTGAAGTTGTGTTTGCAGTGATATTCCTGGATTTTGTTTTATATCGATGTTGAGGAAGGGTTGTATTTTCAGTTACCTTTGGAATAATAGATAGGTATAGGTATATTGCTATTATTTTTATTTCTGTCTAACCAAACTGACAGAATTTTGATGAAAATTTGTATTAGTATTGAATAAAGATTATGATTTTAATACTCATACGAATATTGTTTATCTTAGAAAAGTATCAGAATTTTGATAAAATATGTTAGAAGAAAATTGTATCACTGTTTATTTTTGCAATAATGGTGGATATAAGGAAGCCTCTTTATGTAAGGAAATTATTTACTTATTTATCTTCTTATTTCTGAAATAATGATAAATAGATGGAGAGTAATGTTCAAATACTGTTTATCTAAGGAAATTGTCAGTGTTTGAGGAAGTAGATTCAATGTGAAAATTTAAAAAATTTAATCAAACTATGTAATATCGGGAAAACTATGAATCTCTAGTTACTTTTAAAATAATGATAGATATAGGTACCTTCACTATTCATTTAGAAAAATTGTCAGTATTTTAGATGTAAAATAGAAATAAATTTGTTAATGGAATATATTGCTCTAAATTAGCATGAGGTTAGGGTCAGGAAAAAGTTCTCAATCACTTATTAAATAATAATAGACATACAAAAATATAGTAAGTAGAATATTTATCTAGAAAAATGATCTATATTTTAATAACAAAGTAGATACAAGAAAATTGTCGAAATAGTACACGTATATCAGTTCATAAATTAATTGATAATAGGAATCACATAATTTATATTAATAATACAAAAGAATCGTGTTACCAGGTATCTCTACAATTCAAACTCATATTATTTTAATTCAAACGCAGAAAAGTTGTCGATATCTTAATATCAAAGTACATGCAAGATTATTTTTTGGATAATTATTTTCGGAATAATAACAAACAAAAATTATATCAATATTTTAATAACAGACATACATATTTAATTAAAATAATAACCATTCTTCCAACGAACAATGAATTCAAATATCTCACCTCACACATCCCCAGAATTACACTTCCCCCAACTCCATATAATTTTCTCCAAATTAAACCGTCATCGTTTACCATACCAGACCCAACGAATGGACATCAAAATGATAGAAGTGCAATAAATAAATCTCAGACACCCCCGCATAGTTG
Source organism: Eufriesea mexicana (assembly GCF_001483705.2). NCBI lineage: Eukaryota > Metazoa > Arthropoda > Insecta > Hymenoptera > Apidae > Eufriesea > Eufriesea mexicana. The sequence goes on from NW_016909918.1 coordinate 539,392, forward strand.
GCAGCCATCAGCCTAACGGGTCGGCATATTCCAAGGTCGGCGCGTAGGGTACCGACTAAACCCTCGAGGAGAACTATTAACAACACCAGGAGTAAGCTCGAGGTGGGATCCCGGCCCGAAAGGACTTTCGAATGTTACACCACTCTCGCTCTCGGATATTTATTATCAGGCGTCGATCGCATGAATCGCCAATCGATATGCCATTCGTGGCCGTCCAAGAAGCGGGACACCCCGCGGACGTTCTTGCGATGCTTGACACGACCTAACAAATGGCTGTTTTACATCGGCCAGAAAATGAAGCGAGCATGACGAGTTGATTTTCGGTCTCGGCGGGAGTGTACACTCCGCGAGGATGAGCCCACGGGAGGACTCTCTTCTGCCAGAGACAGAACAGGACGTGGAACGGGACAAAGACGAAAGAGAGAGAGCGAGGAGAAGGGAAGACGTCGGGAGACAGACGTAGAAACGAGCCGGCAGATCAGATCGGCTAGGAGAAATAGAGACGAAGGGAACGAGTTAAAAAGAGAGGATTTCAAGTGAGGACCAATGACTGGAGGAAAAAAGGCCGAGCTGGAGGGGCGAGCAAGAGAGGAGACACTCCTACGGTCGAGAGGAACACGAGCCAAGAGGTGTTACTTGTCAGTCCTCGCCTCGAGGCAATGACAGCCGTAGCCAGGGAATTAGCATGGGATAATGGGACGCGGTTGGCCCGGTACCCCCACGGGGGCCAATGAGCAGCCACAAAACCGTAGCTGGAGCCGGGACGACTGGAAACGGGAACGATCGGTCCCGAAACTCTCGACTGGAAACTCAAATACCTCTGAGTCATACCTACGAAGTGTTTTTCTTCCACTATTTCTTCCCTTTTGTTTCGTGTCCTGTCGATGACGCTGACGCGCCGCGAGCTGGCCCACTGGGCACGATCACCTCGCTTTTGAGGGCGTTTCGTGCGGATGTCAAAACTCGCGTAGTAGATGCCGCTATGACTTGGGAAATGATTATTCCTACTTGTTTCTGGCAATTAGAGGACTTGATTTGAATTAGAAATGATTTCTTTGGGATCTTTCATCTTTGCTGTTGTGGATAATGTGCAGCTGCTTTTGACAAAATTAACGTTGAATTTTGTTCAAATAAAGATGTCGCTCTATGTATATACCTAGTTCTCTTCATTACAAAATTGTAATTATTAGTATCGACACGGGGTGCCCCAGATAACCCTCACAGCCCCCTTTGTGATAATAATAATGTACAAAGGGTATGAGACACGTAGTTGATAAAAATTCTAAGATTATATCAGTGATTATATGAGAAAATAATTCAACGATGCGTTTATTGGAGATACGGGCCGTGGTGGCGCTAGTGAGTTAAATGGAAAATCGTCTTAAGGCTATTAAAATGCTTCCTCATCGAAAAATTAAAAGTGGAGGGTTGTAGTTTTGATAGAAAACCCAGGAAATTTTAATAAACTAATTCGAATATGCTCTATCGATTGGTAATAATTTCAACTTCCGGTACCGAGCGGAAATAGGTTCTTTCATGCCGAAAATTCCGAATTTTTAATAGGAGGCGTTATTTTATTTTACATATTAGGATTTTAAGTTTCGAAAAAGATACGAAAGTTTCGTTTGAATCATTTTTCTGAGTCAACCATGGAGCATTAAGATCCAAGGCGAATGGGACAAATTCCACCTAAAAAAAGCGTCGTGTCACCAGCATGCTCGGGCAAAGGACGGGTGTCTGCCTCTTCCAGGCTAATCTGTGATATGGTAATTGAATTACCTCTGTGCAGCGTGGAATAACGAGGATCGGGGGGAAGTTCGAGTGCAAGAGGAGCCGAGGATCGAGCGACAGGCAGCATGTGACGAACCTCCACGCCCCTTCGTGACACCTCCACGTCGACCGGCTGTCACCGATCTTTTTCTCCGCTCCGGGACGCGGATGATCCCTCTGCGACACTCCCACATTCCCCGATGACGAGGCTAGATCACGTCCCTCGATAACGTCGCATCTGGGCCGTCGTGAATCGTTCGCGTTCTCTTCGCCATGAGATTCCTTGGGTGAAGACACCTCGCGCAGGGGTGGAGATCGATTAATCCTCGGGAGGCCGTGATCCATGAGCAGATTTCGGGTTATTTGAAGGATTTCTCTGGTGTATTTAGCGCATTGTGGTCATGGAGAATTTTGAAGATGGATGGTTATAGTTATTCGATTGTTCTAAATTTTATTTTATTTTATTTGTTTCATTTCGTATTTTATTGATGTATTTTAGAATGGAAGATGTATGGTTAGTGTATGATTGTCTTAAATTTTATTTTATTTGTTTGATATTTTATTCTATTTTATAATAAATATATTAAGGTGCAAGTAATTAAATGACTGTGTTATTAGTGGTATTAGAATGTTTTATTAGTAGACTATGATATTTTTTAGATAATATTTTAAATTGATTGGTGGAATATTACTGTATTGTTATGCTATTATATTGTTATAATATTATTATTTATATCTTATTTATTGGTGGAGTTAATATTTTTTAAATTCATTTGCTATAACATTGCTATGTTATTACGTTATTATACTATTATAATATTCTTATATCTTGTGATGAAAGGGAATTACTATTTTTTAGACTCATTTCTTTGGATGTTATCATTATATTAATATATTATTTTATTTTTAGATTTGTTAGAGTTACTATGTTTCAGATTTCAGGTTAAGTTAATATAACAAATTCTAATATTTTTTCTTTCATAAGCAAAGAAGATTTTAATTGTAGAGAATTAAGTTACATTTTGTGGTCCTGCAATCACAGAATTGTGATTGCAGAGTTCAAAATGTTCTCAGATAATCGTATATTATTATCTAGTTCTCTAGGGAAGTAAATATGGGTTTTTGTTACTTGGCATTATATTGGATTGGTCAGTGCTTTGGTTTCTTGAGAAGCTTCTTGCATTCTTGATGATTATTTCTCTGAATAATTACTTGTTATTAATAGACATTCAACTTCTCCATTTCATTAAAATTTTCCCAAATAATAATTTTATTTTCTACATATCTTAACCTCTTATTTTTCAAGTATCAGGTGACTAAAAAAATCTGAAAATTAATGAAAATTGACTTACAATCTTCAATTGATATTATTCTTTTGTTATTTGGTTATTATTAGATATAAATACAGGACATTCATTTTGAGAGAAGAATTATCATAATTTTTTATTACTACGTACATACTAGAGAATAGTTACTACATAAATTTTAACAATATTTTATTTCCACCATTTCTCGTAGGTACATTTATTTTCCACTACTGAAGAAAGTTCAAATTAATTCCATTCAAGGAAAGAAAGTGCGTAACTTTCTATTGTGACATTCTTTTAATCCAATAATCATTTAATTCCACAATTTCTTTACCATTCCTTCAGCAACCATAATCTGTTTCTATTGGACGACAGTGAGAAAATGCTTTTAAACCATGTGCCTAAGTGCTACTTTTCCTTTGGAAAACGAAATAAAGGACAGATAAGTGACAAGTCGTAACTGATACAATGTACAGTCTAAACATGTTACTTTCTATGTACACGTGTTAAACAAAAAGTATATCGTTTAGTTTGATTTCAAACCAGAAAGACTCCTAGTTTCTTTGTTCCCAACTAGGTTATTCCAATAAAATCTCTATACTATTTTCTTAATTATCAACATTTTCAAATAATCCTACAATAATGTTTAAAAATCGTATCGTTTGAATTAGCCCTTACGATTTCACAAATATAGAAACGAGCATAAAGGAATTTCGAAAATCGAAGATTTTTGCAAAAGATTTACCAATATTACAAGAATATTCATTTTGACATTGAAACACTCGGTAATCACTATTAAAAAGAGCCAATTTCGATGCATTTCACACGTTTCCTCTTATTTATCAACATAACTGTGCCACTAAAGATAATATATAACTTATCCCCTAAGAAAGCTGCAGCATCTGGTGAGGGACTGTAGAATGACGGATAGAGAAGTGAGAATAGAGGATATTCTGAGCAGCAGAAAGAACGAGAAAGTGGAGAATTGGCTAAGGAGGGTGAAATGGAAAAAGAAAATAATTAGCGAGGGTAGGACTTAATAAAAAAAAAAAGAATTACAAAATGGTACCAAAGAAATGGCGGCAATATGAGACAGTTCCTTTAGTTTAGGTAATTACAGCATAAGATAAGCATTAAATAAGATTAGGATAAAGGTTAGGATAATAAATATAGTATAGTGTAGGAAAGAGAAGAGGGGTGAGTGAGAGAAGTGAGCGAGTAAGGTTTAGAAACAAGTAATATGAACCAAGTCCACTTTTCTTGGCTGCAAAGTCGAAAAATAAAGATCTATTTATCTATCTATAAACATATCAACTTATTAAAATCGAAAACGATCGAAGTGTTCCTATTAAATGATCCACCCTGTACATAATACATTGCTTTTTCCAAGTCTTCAACTCCAGATATACCATGTTTCTCCCAATTTCCCTAACTCGTGATTGATTATAATTCTTCAATTTAAATACATATACACACGACTCTCTCTACAGGATGATTCAAAATTAGTGGTACAGTCGATGTCAAAGAAATTCTCCGACTCAGAACCAACCTTGTACGCTTCGTTTTCCTGAAAAATAAATTTAGAAATATAATTCTGAACCAATTGTAAATTTGAATCTGTCATATACACACGACTCTCTCTACAGGATGACTCAAAATTAGTGGTACAGTTGGTGTCAGGGGGATTGTACGACTCAAAATAAACCTCGTACGCTTCGTATCTCTGAACAATAAATTCAAAAATAAAATTTTGAACCAATTGTAAATTTTAATGTCATATACACACGACTCTCTCTACAGGACGATCCAGAATTAGCGGTGCAGTTGGTGTCAGAGGGATTGTACGTCTCAAAACAAATCTTGTACGCTTCGTTTCTCTGAAAAATAAGTTCAAAAACATAATTTTGGACCAATTGTAAATTTGAATCTGTCATTCGCATAATCAAGAGTTTTTTGCACCTCTATCCTATCGCAAACAGATCTCCACTCGCATAAGTGCACGTAGCAATAACACACTCGAGACCTCGCAAATGGAACTAGCAATTGAACCAAGAAAAGAGAAAAAATTGAACAATTTCGCAAAAGTAAAAGGTCGTGAAAGGTTTTCAAAAATCGGAAGACACTTTCGCGAAAGCTTTCAGGGGTTCGGAAGAAATCGGTGGGTATCGCGAGTATATTCTCTTCGACGTCGGAGCGCGCAACGATCACTCTTCGAGGAGACCAGGTTCGATTCGCTTCATACATTCCCGAGTTATCAGCGTGGGCGGTTTGACAGAGAGAAAGGACGAGAAGGTGAAAGATAGAGAACAGGCCGCGAAAGGACTCGTGTAATATGTTTACGGAGAAACGTGAGTCGAGAAATCCGCTGGCCCGGTTTGGCTCGCGTTTCCGCGGCCATAATTTGCATAAAACATCACGGTCATTCACTGCTTGGTAGCAACAACCATATCGAGACAGAGATTACCACCGATTGATTTCGTAAAAGTAATTAACGGTGTTAAAGACACACCGTGGCTACTTTGCTTGACGGCTAGTGGATTCTTAAGAAGCTCTGGATGTCGAGGAGCTTGTTAGGTTTCTTAACTAGTATAGAAAATGTTCGTCGAGTTCGATGGAATTTGGAGCATTTGAGTCAGGAATGGTTGAAACGTGAATTTTTTGAATTCTTGGAATTTAAATCGGTTAAGTTCCGTGTTGAGATTCAAAGCGGGAATTTTTGAAGTTCAACGTAGAATTTAAAATAGGAATTTTGGAACTGTTACATTTTGGAATTGATACACAGATCTTGCAAAATGAATGTTTGAATTCTTGGTACTCGAGTCTGAAAACGCGAATTTTTGTGTTCTTGAAATTCGAGAGTTTGAAACGCGAGTGTTTGAACTTTTGAATTGCTCAAAGTTGAATTTGAAATAGGAATGTTAGATCATGGAGTTGACACTCTGATTGTGGAAAGTGAATGTTTGAATTCTTGGTACTCGAGTCTGAAAACGCGAATTTTTGTGTTCCTGAATTCGAGAGTTTGAAATGCGAGTATTTGAGTTTTTGAACTTCTGGATTGCTTAAATTTTGCATTTGAAATAGGAATTTTGCAATTGTTAGATCTTGGAGTTGACACCTCGGATTCTGGAAAGTGAATATTTGAATCCTTGGCACTAGAAACGCGAATTTTTGAGTTATTTGGATTCGAGAGTTTGAACCGCAAGTGTTCCAACTTTTGAATTTTGAACAGGAAATTTTTGAACTTTGAATTGCTCAAAATTGAATTTGAAATAGGAATTTTGGAACTCTTTCATTTCGAAATTAGAGCTCGGATGTTATAAGATGAATATGTGAGAGATCTTGAGTTTTTGGAATTCAAAATTTTGAAATGCTAGTGTTTAAATTCCTGAAACTGAAATCGGTGACTGGAACTAGGAATCTTTGAAATTTTGAATTCTTCAAAATTGCATTTGAAATGCGAACTTTGAAATTCTTGGTACTCAAATTTGTATCTCGAAACGGTAGATCAGTTTTTCACAAAAGACGTTTGAAATTGTGAAATTGTAGTTACCTGTAATATAATGTTATATTTTGTGTTTTAGGTACAATCATTTGAATATTTAATAATTACACTATTAAAATATTTGTTGCTTTTAATTTTTAATATATTAGAATTGTGTTCTGATATTCAGATTTAACTCCGTAAATAAAAGAAATGATCATACTTTGTTACAAGTGAGGGAATAAGGCGTTGCATTTCGAAATTAATATTCTTCGCCATATTGCAATAAATATCGTTACATGCAGCTGATACCTGTAATTATCCTGCGTCCAATGACAAGAATTAAATGACTGCCACTCCTTTGTCTAACACATAAAACACCTGTAATTATGCGACCAGTAAATCACTGTTATATGTATATATATTTGTAAACAGTAATTATTGACGTATGTAGAAGTACGTTAATTTTGCTGTGTATCGAACTACGCATTAATCGCTGCACAATTTTACGTGAGAATATTATAAGAAACAATAATCAACTGCCCAAATGGAATAAATTAAACACAACATAGAAATCAATAACAATTATACAAAATATATAATATATAAAAATTATTTTATAGAAATCTTTATAATATATAATTCCGTATATATTAGTACTGTTCAATATTTTGATATTTTAATATTATACTATATTTATATATATGGAATAGGTTTACAATATGTACTATAGTCATATAGGAACCATATATATTCATAATACTAACATATAGTAGCCACAAAATACCATAATGTCTGCTTATAATAGCAACATAGTTAATCCTTTCCCCTATAATATCGTCTGAGACTCGTGGCAAGGATAATCGGGCTGAACATGAGTAACACGGGCGAGAGACGTGATACTATCTATGGTTCGTCGATAACGCTCAACGTAAACATCGCGGGTCAAGTTTGCGATTCATTTTCGTCGATGTCTTTCTGTCTCAGTTGTGTGTTATTCTCCGCCGTGTTCGGACGAAGTGGCTCTTGTCCTGCTGTTGACTATGGCACGCGCCATTGGAACTTAAATGGTAAGGCAAGGTGTTAACATTAAAAAAATTAGGTGTACGCTTAATTCCTCACCAATTTTTACATTTAAGAGTACGTTCACACTCTTCACAATGAACCAAGCACCAAACAGAAACATCTGATAATACTCAGAGCAACATCCCACTTCGAATTACTACCAAAACGAAAATAATTCACGTATCAAAGCTCCAAAGACACATTCCAATCCAATATTTGAGATCCAAATGATATTTGGGATCAATCATAACCTTAAACTACTCCAAACCCATCTCCAAACTCAGCTTCAATATCAAATCTAAATTTAACCTTCATCCAACATTCAACCTAACTAAGATTCAACCATAACCTCAAATTTACTCACACCCATCTCCAAATTTCGCTTCAACATCAAACCCAAACCTAATCCAAAATTACAAGCACCCTTTTCTCATCTATATCACCAAATTATAGTGCAATTCTTTATTCGTCATTCAATCGAAGCAAAAATTTAGCATAACCTCGAACCCATCATACTCATCACTAAACTTCACTTCAACATCAAATCCAAACCTAATCCAAGTCACAAACACCCTTTTCTTATCTACGTCACCGAATTCCAATGCAATTCATTATCCAACATTTAACTTAACCAAAATCTAACCATAACCTCAAATTTAACTCACAGCTATCACCAAATTTCGCTTCAATGTCAAACCCAAACCTAATTCAAAATTACATGCACTCTTTATGTCACCGAATTCACTACCTTCACTTCACCAAATTTCGCTTCTACATCAAACCCAATCCGAATCCAAAACACAAGCACCCCTTCTCATGTATATCACCGAATGCCAGTGCAATTCTTTATCCAACATTCAACCATAACCTCAAATTTAACTCACAACCATCACCAAATTTCGCTTCAGCATCAAACCCAAACCTAATCCAAATTAAAAGCACCCTTTTCTCATTTACATCACCGAATTCCAGTGCAATTCTTTACCCAACATTCAACCATAACCTCAAATTTAATTCATAACCATCACCAAATTTCGCTTCAGCATCAAACCCAAATCTAATCCAAATCACAAGCACCTTTTTCTCATTTACATCACCGAATTCCAGTGCAATTTTTAATTCAACATTGAAACTAAACAAAAACGAACCATAACCTCAAACCCAACCCATTCTCATCACCAAACTCCGCTTCAACATCAAATCCAAACCTAATTCAAGCACCAAGTTTCATCCCTTCTTTCATCTACGTCAGCAAATTCCAGTGCAATTTATATCGCACATCGAACCAAACCAAAAGCCAACCATAACCTCGAACCACCCGAAGCGCTGCATTACAAAACTTCTCTTGAACATCAAACCCAAACCCTTCCCGTCCTTCCCTAATTACAGTTCGTTGAAACCACAAGCACTATCCTTCCATCCACGTCACCGAATTCCAGTGCAATTTTCCCAGTACGCCGCGTAAATCACCCTCAGCCAGGCCCGTGCATTAAAGGGACGCAGCGCCTCCCAGAATTTCAATTACGAGCTCGCGACTATAAAGTCATTGCTGAATTATTACCAACGAGGTGGAGTCGTAAGCGGCCCCGATCCGGCACCTAGAATTAATTTCTCTAAAAGCGGCAATAATTCCTCGGTGAACCGTAGGCCGTGGCCGATCGGCCAAGCGTTGCTTTCACGGTAGGAAGAGGGACGTTAAACGTCAACGTCAATGTTCCGCGGGCGTAAATAATCGTTATTGTTAAAGCTCGACCGGCAGCCAGAGTCTTAGCTCCTCTTTCCATCTCTCGTCCTGGCGACTTTCATCTCGCCATGTCTCCTTCCTTCGAGTCCTTCTTCTCGCTTTCTCCACGTCTTCCTCGCTTTTCTCCCGTGTTCCTCTTCGGCCCCTGTCGCGGACACAATGTCCGTTCCTCTTCGCGGCTCTTTCACTCTCTTGTCGTCCCGCGCGGAGTTGTGACTGGTGAGTCACAACGAGGGGCCCGCGAGCGTCGGCGGAGGTGGCTCTTGTCTCGTAATTTATAGATCGTGGCGAATCGCCGAAGGAAGACGGCGGAAGAGCCGGTGGACTGCATGGGACTCTTAGCTCTCCGATGGTTCATGGTTCATAGGTGGCTCGCTGTATGCTTTGGTCGCGCCAATAGGATGAACAGGCTGGGTGGCTACATTTGACATTCGCGGAAAGGGTTGATGATACAATCTATGAATAGAAAGTGAATTTTGGATAGGTTTTTGGGGAGAAGATTGGTACTTTGGAATAGATTTTGTGTCACAATTGTGAGCTTGTTGTATAACAATCGTATATTCATTATAAAATTATAGATTACACGCGTCTTATGTCGTAATTGTTCACTCTCACGCTTCTCATAACAAATTGAACTTCCTTATGACATATTGACTCTGATTCATAGCAACTGCACAACACCACGCATTCTAGATCTTCCACTCGCACTTCTAAAAACATACATTTCTACATTCGTGCCATTACTCGACCTCACACATTTGCATTCACACTAATAAAACCAAATCCATAACAATGATGGGACTATTGGGATATTTTGAAATGTCAGATTTGGGTAATAGCTTAAATCGATTTTGGGTAATAGTTGGAAATATTGGTACTGGTATTGGAAATTTGGGAATAGTTGTGGGATGAGACATATTGGAACAAATTTTAGTGACAATATTGTGAATATTGGGATTTTTAGGTAGAGTAAAATGAATTTTAAGTATTGCGATTTTGACAGATGTTTTAATAGATTTTACAAATGATATTGGAAATATTGAAGCAAATTTTGTGTAATAAATTAATGTTAATGATAGTTAAGATGATGATAATAACGATGAATTACATAGAATATAGTAAAATGTAGAGAATGTGTATAATATTTTTCGACACATCTACACGAATTTGGAATAGTCCACGAAAAAAGTTATGATTTTAGCAATAACAATAATAATTATTATTACTACATTCTTGGACAAACTCATGATTCAACTCATACATATTTAGCTTCCATAAATGAAACTGTCAATACTCATTTACTGATACATATTACCGAATAAAACATGTAGAAAAGTAGAAAAATAGTTATACAATACAAATAGGTATAATATTCTTCGATGCACCAACGTGAACTTAGCATAGTCCACGAAAGGAATTATAATAGCAATGATAATATTACTACATTCTTGGACAAACTCATGATTCAACTCATACATATTTAGCTTCCATAAATGAAACTATCAATATTCATCTACTGATACATGTTACCTACTGAAACATATGGAAAAATAGAAAAGTAGTTATACTAAACACAATACTAATAGGTATAATATTCTTCGATACATCAACGTGAACTTAGCATAGTCCACGAAAAGAATTACAATAATAGCAATAATAATAATTATTATTACTTCATTCTTGGACAGATTCGTGATTTAACTCGTACACATTTAGCTTCCATTACAACTAAAGCTTCTGACGCGATTTGCTCCGTCGTTTTAGCTCATAAGCCTTTTTTCCAGTAGCGTCCTCAATTGCTACCACTTTCATATGAATTTTTATGAAAGACCTAAGCGAAAAAGGGTTAAATACCGATACCTCAGAAATTTCAGCGAAGCGGAACGCGAATACGAGTTGAAGTATCATAACAACGTGTTGCTGTAATTAGGTATGCTTGCTGTAACGCTATACTATATAATTTGAACCACATCATAATGTAACATTACAACACGGCATAGATGCGGATACAACGTAATGTGTTTGGAACAGCATTATAAAACCGTGATATAGCAATAACCCGAAGGTGGAAGAAATCTTAAACGCGCAATCGTAAAAATTCTAAGCACTGTTTGTTCTTGACAGCTCGATGAATTGGTAGTCGGTAATTATTAATTATGCTCAGGTTTCTAATGTACCTTTATTAGCCCTGATTTCTTTTCGTTGCGTTCAGTTTAATTTATTAGCGAGCTCCACCGTTTAAGAAGTGCAAGATTTTCATGGATACAGTTTAATGCGCCTATATTTATAAATTTTTGCAAATTTTCATATCTGCTTCTGCTGTCTTTCTTACGTTTGATTGATAACGGAAAATTACAGATTCAGGTAATAATTATATTAACATTAGAGTACGTTTATACCTGAATTTTATCAAGATTTGTATACTTTGTCTGATATTACATGATTTTTTATAGTACTACTTTTTGTTTAGGTTTTATATTACGCAGGTAGCGTAAATTATTAATTTTCTTTTCTTGAAATTTCGTGATTGCGAAAATTCAATACGACTATAATTTCTGCGGTGTTTTAAATATTATTATATGTGTAATGTTTAAGAAGGAGTTGGGGATAAACAGACTTTTCTTTTCCCATCATTGCAGTGTAATCTGGGTTTCGTAGAGTTATTATTAACAACCAGAGTTTTATTCGTCTTCTGTTATATTTTTAACAATTTTTATTAATGGAAAATTATTATTTTCTATTTATTTTTATCGATATAAAATTATCATACTTTTATTATTTTCTGCACTATCGTAGCATTTTACAATGTTATTGAGAAATTTTGATACTGATTTCAATAGTAACACTAATTCAATTTATTAATTCCATAAATGATACAGCCACACAGATACCTTCTATTTACATTCACAAATAATTTTCTTCACACAGAAGGATCTTCTCTTATAATATAGCAAACATCTTTGCCAGCTAACAAAAATTCATCACAACAACAAACTTCACCATAGTCGCAACAGTCTAATTAACCCAATATTCACAAATAAATATCCAAATCCACAACTCTCCTCATCACCTTCCTACATTTTATATATGACAGTCACATGAGGATCTTTCATTATGATACAATATAACAATTACCTTTACCAGTTAACAAAAATTCATCACAATAACAAAGTTCACCATAGTTGCAACAGTCTAATTAACCCAAAATTCACAAACAAATACTTACGTCCATAATTCTTCTAATCATCTTCCTACATTTTGCACATGACAGTCACACAGTCATATGAGGATCTTCCCTTATGATAAAATATAACAATTACCTTTACCAGTTAACAAAAATTCATCGCAATAACAAATTTCACTATAGTTGCAACAGTCTAATTAACCCAATATTCACAAACAAATACTCATATCCACAATTTTTCTAATCACCTTCCTACATTTTACATATGACAGTCACACAGTCACAAAAGAATCTTCCATTATAATATACTATAACAATCATCTTTACCAGCTAACAAAGATTCATCACAATCACAAACGTCACAATAACCATAACAATATAATTGACCCAATATTCACAAACATATACTCACATCCTTAATTCCTCTAACCATCTTCCTACATTTTACATACCACAGTCACATAGTCACATAATGATCTTCCATTACAATACACTATAACAATCATCTTCACTAGCTAACAAAAATTCATCATAACAACAGATTTCACCATAGTCACAAAAATCCAATTAACCCAATATTCACAAAGAAATACTCACATCCATAATTCTTCTAACCATCTTCCTACATTTGACGACAGTCACAAAATCGAAAAAAGGTCTTCCCTTACAATATAATTTAACAATCATCCACACCAGCTAATAAAAATTCCTCACAATACCAAATCAAAAAGCACAATACGATGATTCACCTCCACCAATCTCTTCATTCCTCATTAACTGCAACCCAACTACTTATCCAGACCAAATAATTCTTACCCGATGTCCTCGGGAATCAACATACAACATCAATCTTCCGTTTTTCCACTTGGATCATCCGGCTTTCCAGCTGCTCCCTACGCTTGTCTCCCTTAATTAGCATGATACTCGCATCAGCGGCGAAAAATCCTATGCTATCGTCGGTCTCCTAGATCGACCTCTGCGCTAAACCGTGCCCAGGCGCCACGAGCCGGAGAATCATCTCCAGAAGTCGATGGGAACCGTGGTGGCTCGGTCTTCACATATTGTGCCAACAATTAGGTGAAAGGCGCTCCCACAGATCCTAGAAGCTGCGGCTCGCGGTGCACCTGGGAGAAAGAGACGCAGAGATCGAGAAAGAGACTGCAGGAGGGGGACAGGCGGGGGACTGGATCGTTTAATATACTTACCGAGCGACCAACCGACCTACCTACCTACCAACCTACCGGCTGGCGATGTAGTCAGTTACTACGTCGTGTACCGAGGGCAAGCCTGACAGAGACGGAGACGCGCTCGAGCAAAACATACCTCGTGTTCGCCCAAGGGGGACTAATCTAGCTGGTAGTTTGACGTGGCGATGATGCGGTAGTAACCTTTAGGTTACTTCGCCTTCTGCTACTCTTCGACCTGATATCCGCACCCACGGCTCTCCTATTGCTTCCTCCTCTCTTCATCGACCTCGATCTCCTCTGGTCTTAGGGGGCTCTCTTGGACTGTTGGGTGGTCTTCCTGAGAGGTGGTTGGAAGGCTTGATTAGGGTGGACGATTAATGGAATACAAATGTAAACTGACTGGTATAACTTGGTTTATTTTATAGGGTGATCTAGCTAAGCTTCGTGCAAGGTTTGAGAAAAAGATCGTTTAAAATTGTTAATCTAGCGTGAACTGGTTTGGTTTTAAAATCATACCAGAGCAACTTGGTTAAGTTTCCATAATGTGTGAAAGGCGGGATTCTTAGGGAGAGTTCATTGAAATTGATAGGATGAGAAGTTGATAAGGTGAGAATATTGTGAAATGATTATTTTTAATATTATATCAGAACAATTTAGGTACGTTTCGATATAGAACAGAGTGTCAGAATATTTAATGAGAAGGGATTCAGGGTTCCTATATTTTATAAAATTGTAGGTATGATACGAATATTAAGCTTCACGATGAAGTTGAGGATATATACAGGGTGTTTTCTTTAACAAAATAAAATTTTCCTAATGGCTGTTGTGTTTTTGCAAAATATAAATAATCAATTCATTCTGAAATTATTATTATTTTTAATATTATATGAGAACAATTTAGGTACGTTTCGATATGGAATAGAGTATCAGAATATTTAATGAAAAGGGATTCAGGTTTCCTACATTTTATAAAATTGTAGGTATGAATATTAGGCTTCACGATGAAGTTGAGGATATATACAGGGTGTTTTCTTTAATTAAAGAAAATTTTCCTAATGGCTGTTGTGTTTTTGCGAAAGATAAATAATCGATTCATTTTCAAATTGAAAGATGGGAGGAAATATTAAGTTAATTGATTACCAATAAATATACGTTGATTGATATCGATATCAATTTTCGTCGATAAGTATTAATATGAATAATCAATTGGGAATTTCCGTAATTTCGAGACATATTGCAGTCGTTATCAAAACCGAGAAATTATAATTGCAAATTAATTAATGGAATTTAGTTAAATTTTTCCTTCCCAATATTTTTATCTAAATGCACACGCGTGACTTACAGATTAATAGTGCCATTAATTTTGTCTGGTAAAATAGGACTACCGTGTTTCATGTTAACGGCCAGTTCTCACGCAGATTAGGATTATGGGTACATGCTGTGGATGCTGTTAGTAGGAGGAAATTTTTCGCATAGTTTAAAGAAACGCCATCAAAACTTCACTTTCACTTTCGCCCACTGATGTTTACTTTCCAAAATAATAGTTCATGTCGACAAGACATAAATCTGGATTTATTCCTATCTCGTTTTCCGCGGAAATGGTAGTCTTTTACAGCACTATGACTTTTATTAACTGTAGTAATATATTTATCGATAAAATTAATTATCAACTACATAAATACACACTATGCGTGAAATACTTAATGCATAAATTTTCTGAAAATTTCCACTCTCTTAAATCCAAAATATAAATAGAAATTCATGAAACACATTCTTTTTTAATAATAAATATAATATTTATGGTAATTACATGTATGGTCTCAAAATTTCTTATTTTCTTTACTAAGTGCTATAATATAATACTTCGTTATTAATCATCGTCAAAATTAAAGTTGTCAATGAATAATAGCTCAAAGGTGAAACAAATTCCAATTTATATACATTTAATTTCCAATTATTAAAATTTAGATGCTTCATGAATAAAATGACAATATTAATTATCAATTACAAAAATAGGCTCTATGCATGCCTAATACATTAATTTTCCAAAACTCACTTTCTTAAATCTAAAATAAGAATTTTAATTCATGAAACATATTTTTTTAAATAATAAATATAATATCCACAGTAATTACATATATGGTATCAAAATTTCTTATTTTCTTTACTAACTGCTATAAAATAATACTTCGTTATTAATTATTGTGAAAAATTAAGTTGTCAATGACGGTCCTTAAAGGTAAAACAAATTCCAATTTGTATACATTTAATTCTCAATTACTAAAATTTAAATGTTTCGTAAATAAAATTATATTTTCAACATTAAAGTGTTTCATAAACAAATCATTTCATCACGAATCCGACTCATTAGAAATAAACGAACGCCATAAAGCAGTAATGCAAAAAAGATACGGTTTCTTAATTGAAAGTTCGTGACAGGACTATTATCCGAGTGACAATTGCCATTAGGATAGCCGATAAAATGTCGTCCAAATTAATTAATTATGCAACCGTAACCTTTACACGCTTCTTCCTACTGGTCGATACCCATGGCGATATCTGCAGCACCCACACCCAGCCAGTTCTGTTTTCCATTACCTCTCGACCGGGATCGTTTCTTGATTTGCAGGTTGATTTAGCTATTAACTCCACTTAACGAGGCGCAGCTACCAGACTCATTATTAATAGTACGTTCTCACGCGAATTAACTCTACAGACTTCTAACGAGAAATCCTGATATTATGGTCTTTCTAATTGACACGGAACGCTTTCCGCCGATTGCTTAACAGATGCAGAACACCTGCACGAAGAAAAAGAGGTACCGTTGCGTTCACGCTGTCAGACTCGATTTCTATTGTAATCGGTTCATGCAAATGAAGGATTTAATTAGATAACTTTCGCAGCCAAACTTGACGCAATAGGTGGAGAAATGTGATCAGATTAAATTATTTTTCTCTTTTCTTTTCATATTATTTATATTATTGTTAATTACGTCTGTGGAAACGAAAGAGATAAGTATAAATTAGTATAGTTGGTTAATTTATTAATTATTCGGATATTAAAGTTTCCATGCATAATCTATGATCTTTGCAATTATTTGTATTCTTGTTACAACAATTGATATAATTATATATATATATTTTTATAAGTGAACTAATAATATTCTATATCTAAAAGTAAGTCGAAAAGAAAGAATAAAATTTGTTTGTTCGAGACTTCGTTTTCAAGAAAATTGATTTTGAAGATTCGTGAGGTATACGTCAATTTAATTAAATTTTAATTGTATTAGTTTTATTTTTCCTTTCAAAACAGAAATCTCCTGTTGTTATTCTATTATTTAATCTATTGAATATAGATGTAAGAGTACTAGAAATATTAATGAATATAAGTAGATACAGTTTGAAGTGAAATTCATAACGTTGGGCCTGAAATGAAAGAACGCACACCCCATGAACTTCAACCTCGATTTTTTTGAAAAATGAAGCTTCGAATGAAAAAATTTGATTCTTTCTTTTCGACTCATTTTTGCATACTTTTATACATAGAATTATTTCCTGCACATTTATACCATCAATTACCAATCACTCTGTGTATTACTGCTAGTTGTACTTTCAAAAATCAGACAGGATAAACTGAGTGTATTTATTAGTTAATTTATTACTTGTCATGGTGTTAAGAATTCTCACAACTAAATTATGATTTTTGCTTAATTTCTATCTTTTCGATAATATCGTAATTAATAGTTACATTTTTGATGATTGGTAATTGATAATTTATAATTGGAGAAGATTTATAACATAGTTAATTGGTAAAGATTTATTATACCATAGATATAATAAGTACTTAGGTATAGATAAAGATTTATATTATTAATAATTGGTAAAGATTTATGCTCCTAGTTATTAGTAGTCGATAATTAGTATAAATATACGCTACCAGTAGTTACTGAAGGATATAAACTTAGCAAATTTGTCAGTTAATTTATTGGTTATTAACACACACGGAGAGTAGAAATTGGGACTCATGCTTGCTGTATTGAAGCAAATAATAAAGTACATATCCTATTTCATTTTCATTCCATTACTTGCGTTTAGCTCCTTAACACCGTGCATTATTTATTGAACACGCAGTTTTATTTACTAAACACATGTACTATTTATTGCCATTGTACGTACCTGGTTCACTTTCTCGCTGTCGTAGAATTTCTCTTCATACACATCCTGAGATTTCATTTTTGCAATGCACGTAAATACGTCGTCTTATTTATCCAACGCTGTTCCTGCATCAACCACACACTTTTCCCCATTAACCTGCACAATTGCATCTACATGAAAAATCGCAATGACATCACACCAGCAATTTATCGTGCCACGAATTTGCCAATTAATAAAACCTACATCCTGATTAATTAGATTCGATTTTCCATCGTAACCGGTAATTCGCTAAAAACAGGAACTGTAAACCACGTGCACATATACAGGGTGTCCCCGAAATGTACGTACAATCGTGAACCAGTTGGTTCCTCATAAAAAAAAATATATAAAAAGAAATGTAGAAAATTTTTGTCTTGCTTGGAGCTTAATTTCTGAGAAACTAGAATTTGAAAATTCGCTTTACATTTTTGCTATTATTTATGTACGTAAAATATGAAGTAAGTCGAAAAGAAAGAATAAAATTTGTTTGTTCGAGACTTCGTTTTCAAGAAAATTGATTTTGAAGATTCGTGAGGTATACGTCAATTTAATTAAATTTTAATTGTATTAGTTTTATTTTTCCTTTCAAAACAGAAATCTCCTGTTGTTATTCTATTATTTAATCTATTGAATATAGATGTAAGAGTACTAGAAATATTAATGAATATAAGTAGATACAGTTTGAAGTGAAATTCATAACGTTGGGCCTGAAATGAAAGAACGCACACCCCATGAACTTCAACCTCGATTTTTTTGAAAAATGAAGCTTCGAATGAAAAAATTTGATTCTTTCTTTTCGACTCATTTTTGCATACTTTTATACATAGAATTATTTCCTGCACATTTATACCATCAATTACCAATCACTCTGTGTATTACTGCTAGTTGTACTTTCAAAAATCAGACAGGATAAACTGAGTGTATTTATTAGTTAATTTATTACTTGTCATGGTGTTAAGAATTCTCACAACTAAATTATGATTTTTGCTTAATTTCTATCTTTTCGATAATATCGTAATTAATAGTTACATTTTTGATGATTGGTAATTGATAATTTATAATTGGAGAAGATTTATAACATAGTTAATTGGTAAAGATTTATTATACCATAGATATAATAAGTACTTAGGTATAGATAAAGATTTATATTATTAATAATTGGTAAAGATTTATGCTCCTAGTTATTAGTAGTCGATAATTAGTATAAATATACGCTACCAGTAGTTACTGAAGGATATAAACTTAGCAAATTTGTCAGTTAATTTATTGGTTATTAACACACACGGAGAGTAGAAATTGGGACTCATGCTTGCTGTATTGAAGCAAATAATAAAGTACATATCCTATTTCATTTTCATTCCATTACTTGCGTTTAGCTCCTTAACACCGTGCATTATTTATTGAACACGCAGTTTTATTTACTAAACACATGTACTATTTATTGCCATTGTACGTACCTGGTTCACTTTCTCGCTGTCGTAGAATTTCTCTTCATACACATCCTGAGATTTCATTTTTGCAATGCACGTAAATACGTCGTCTTATTTATCCAACGCTGTTCCTGCATCAACCACACACTTTTCCCCATTAACCTGCACAATTGCATCTACATGAAAAATCGCAATGACATCACACCAGCAATTTATCGTGCCACGAATTTGCCAATTAATAAAACCTACATCCTGATTAATTAGATTCGATTTTCCATCGTAACCGGTAATTCGCTAAAAACAGGAACTGTAAACCACGTGCACATATACAGGGTGTCCCCGAAATGTACGTACAATCGTGAACCAGTTGGTTCCTCATAAAAAAAAATATATAAAAAGAAATGTAGAAAATTTTTGTCTTGCTTGGAGCTTAATTTCTGAGAAACTAGAATTTGAAAATTCGCTTTACATTTTTGCTATTATTTATGTACGTAAAATATGTTCATACTATATTAAAAAAAGAAATTATTTTACCAAGAATATTTTATTATTTCAATTACAGAATTTTTTAAAATTTAATTCTCGTCGTATATACAAAATTGAACTGGTCTGATTACAGTAACAAACGAATTTTCAAATTCGAAAATTAAGCTGTATATAAATAAGTATATAAATAAGTTATTTTATATGTTTTAAATATTTTTTTTTACCAGAAATCATCTGAAATCGGTTTCTATATATGTTCCATGGACACCCCGTATATGCAACCTGTAAATAAATAATATTTCATTAATTTCCCCCGACTCGTTACCTTTCCCATGCTCCTTTAATCACGGATCACACTTTTTACACGTCGCGGTTGCCGCGATTAATTTCATAGATCGAATAATTAATTCGTTCGTCAAGGTAGAGCTACCAGTTTCTGTATTTGTGTATACAATCGCCTGTTTCGTTATTAATAGGTGACTCAGCCGGGAATTAATCACGAACGCTGAGCGCCGCCGCGAGAGTTGCGGCCATTTTTACGAATCGAACAGACGTGGATGGAAAATATTGCCGCCGCTTTCGCGAAGGGGGCCTCTGTAATTAGTCACGCACGCAATTTCGCGAAACGTACGTTTACCTGGACAATTAAGATTTATAAATAATGCCATTCTGATGTTACAGGCGAACGATCACGTTTGTAATACGCTTCTGCGTTATTTATCGCGAGTTTCAAGTCGCATCCGCCCGAAGGTCGTTGCAGAGGGCGCGCGGGTTGCGAAATGCGCGATACAAATAGATCAGAATTATGGTCGGTGAGAAGCAGCGAATGTCAGAGTGCGTGCAACGAAAGTTCAATCTTTTTACATTATAATTACATTATTGTTGCAATCGGCGACCTTGCGTGTATTTGAGCTTTCCTAACCTCTTTTTATAAATTTTGGGACCTCGTCTGGGATTTGAAAATTCCTATAGAATATTGCTTTCGAGGGAAAATATGGAAGCGATGTTGAAAAGCTAATTTTCGTATATTTATTTTCGTAACTGGGTTTTTGGATAGAGTTTGATACTATCTTTCAGATTTTGTTTAAAGGAATTTTAAATCACGTGATATGTGCAGTGCTGTAATTTTAGTTTGCAGATACTGTATTGTAAAGTAGTTGAATTTCTAGATAGTATATGTACAACGATCTTCGTGGAATATTTGTATATATTTATTGATATCTGAGTGTGAAAATATGTTAACATTGCAATTTTCAAATTTGTCAATCGTAAAATTAATACAGTCTCTTATTAATGTATTTATTTTTATTACATCGATTTATTTTAACAAATGCTATCATGCTATGAATACAAGAAATGTCGATTTCTACTTAGAAATTAACTATAATTAAAAATTTTTCGTTTTATATTGTTAATAAAAAATTTGTTAGTACTATATTGTGTTCCCTTTGATGTATTCTATTTTTCCAATTTAAATGAAACATAGTTAGGTACACATTATAGATAAATATTTCTAGTAGTAGTACCTTAAAAAGCTACGCCTCATTTCTACTTATTTATTCATCTATTTACTTTCTTGTTCTGTTGCAAAATAAATAAGGGAATTGGCTTACTTTATGACAGAATTGTCATTGAGTGTCAATAAATATCCATAAAAGTAGTACTGGCAATGATTACACATTTTAATAGGATTAAAATAATGATAGTATTTAATTCTACTATAAAAATATATTTAGAAGAGCCATTTTCTATTATTTAACACAAGCTTGTGGATTTCTTAAATATTTTTTATTATTTCGAGGTATAAGTTTGACGATAAGTAATAGCCATGCATAGCGATTTAAAAAGATTATACATCCGATATTAAAAAGATTTGATTTATAAATTCAAGTTTTAGCGCAGAAATAATTATCCAAAGCAATTAAGAGTGTTTGATTTCGCTACCATAAATCATTTGCTACGTCATGATCATCGCTTATATAATAAAAGCCATGAATACTTAGGCACTAGGCGAGACTATTTCATCATTCTGTTATTTCGAACTTTTTATAATAACACGTGAGATTTCGTTTCAATGCAAATACAGCATTTTCACATCATTGAAATTGTATCGATTGAAGAATAAGCATTAAAGATCGTGCATATCATTAACCTCCTGTACCACTACGTAACTTATTACGTATTTTACTTCCTTGCTACTGTATGAACTCGTGTTATTGTATTCCATTACCTTTTCTTTCATATTGTAACTATTACTTCTTACTGTTCGAGCCAAGGTTTAAACCTACCAACCATAATCACCCTGTCCAAATATTGAATTCTAATTATAAAATAAACATATTATAAGAAAAATTTTTATTACAAAATAAAGTATCATTGCTTATTTTGAATTTCTATATTACTTTCACTATCTGAAATATTATTAAAATAATTACTATTTCCCCAAATTTTAATTAATATTTTCCATTAAGTGTCAATTATTTCTTATTAATATATTTATAGCCATGATTATAAAATTCGTATAAATATTTTATTCCAAAATATCTAAACTTTCATGCTTGGATAAAATCAAGCTTTAAATTTGATTTAACAGTTCAATTTTCTGCTACTTTAGAAACGCGATTTTATATCAATTACATGTAAATAAATGCGATAAATAATTTATGGAATTTCCAAATAAACCTAAAATTATAAAATTCCATTTACTAATAGATCTCTTTCGTATCACAAATATTCTGTTACAAAATTTTTCAAATATCCTAAAAATCAATACATAGAATTTTGGAATTCCTTTTTGGAATTGGAATTTATTTCCAATAAGATCTATCACAATTGCCTGAAATTTTCATACAACTTACACAACACTAAGAATACTAAAAGAAACAAGGAATTTAACATTTCCACGCGGTGCTCGAACTTTCAATTTTCGAGGAATACCTTCGTTTGCACACACGAGTGCTGCGTTAAGTGGCTTTGTCATAAATAGCTTCTATTCAAGAATATTAATTACCCTTCACCGTAATCGATATTATAGAAATGAATCATCAATCAAACAGCGGTATCGGGACGACAACTATTACTTTCCATAATTATATTTCGTTCCATCATGCACACTCAGCCGAGAACGTCGGTGCACAACGTTCACCAATTATTACGATATCATTTTACCCGTAATCCCTATTTAACGACGATTCATAAAATCTCAATCGAAAAACATCCTCCTTGTCGCCCACAATGCTGCAATTCGACCGGGTACAACCGTAATCGTAATTGATAATTGATCGCGTGTCATACGTTGCATTATTATCATTGCGATCATTAATAACACGGTTCGCATCAATTGTGATTATTAATAACAGAGCCGTGGTGTAACGGCCAATGTAACCGGCGTTCAACTATGGGGTATTAATCTCCCTGTTAGTTTGACGTGACGATGATGCGGTAGTAACCTTTAAGTACTCTGCCTTCTGGCACTATTTAAGACGGTATCCACACCCACGGTTGCCTCTCTCTTTCTTATACCTTTCTATAATCCTATTTCGATTTTTACCAGATCCTTGCCTCCTTCGTTCTTGCCTGAACACCGTCACCGTTCCAAAATTACGTCTCTCCAGAAACTAAAAATCCAAGTTCGTACATTCCTGTCTGTGGCTTCAATGGGGAATGAAATTTGTGCTAAGTGAGTGGTGAAATTCTATCAGTTCACGTGTTCAAATTGGTCTTAATCGTGTTTGAAAGAAATACTGCAGCTTTTTTCCAAAGTAATAGTATAGTTTCTCGTGTCTTTTTGCGGTGTGAAATGAGTATTGTTTTAGCAACTTATATCAATGGTAATATCTATGATTGGTTCCTTAATGGCTAATCACTTTTGTTACGCTATTGCAGTTTATTTCCAAGGAAAAACATTTGCAGTGACCATAGTATGATGGAAAAGATTGTTTTACTTCGTTAAAAAATGAAACGTTTCTTCTAGCTATTTACCCGAATGCTGGAACACTAGCGCCACGACACCGTAACTTGCTCCGCTCCTAATGGCCGCAAGAAACGAGTCCTAATTCTGCGCGAAGTGTAACTCGAAGAAGGTGAAACTAATCTATCATTAACGATCTGGTTGTCGACTGTCATAAAGCTCTGATTTAAGGGAAAAGAAATTATTCTCGGAAAAACTATACTCCTTGCAGGATCCAGTGCAGGATCTCTAGTTACCATTAGAATCAACTCTTGTGAAACGAATTCACCGATATTTCATAATCGTAGTATTAATTTCCTTATTTGCCGATATTCGCCAGCAACACTGAAGAATTCACCAATATTCGATTCTTCTAAAATATTGATCGCAGTATTAATTTTCCCTTCTTTCAAGATTCGAATACTTGGAAGGTCACAATATGTGCTTCATCAATATTTGATAATCGTAGTATTAATTTTATTATTTGCAAATATTCGTTAGCAACACTGAAGAATTCCCCAAAATTCGATTCTTCTAAAATATTTCCACTATTGATCTCAGTATTAATTTTTCCTTTTCCAAGATTCGAGTACTTGGAAGGTCACAAAATGTGCTGTAATACCATTTTATCTCGCACTGTACATGGCAATGTTACCAATATATTTTTCTGTTAGTGCTTTAATATTTGACGTTTCCGCCATCGCCATTTATTAATCCGGATACTGAGTCCCTGAAACAGGGGCACACGGAGCGTAGATGGCGCTGCGAGTCATCGATCGCGCGGGGTGATGCGCGGATCGATAGGATCTCGGCCACGTAATACGATTACAGGCATCCCTCGCGTGCTGCCAAGACAAATAGAAAGTACCGTACAGCTTTTCTTTCGTCCTTCCACTCTCTAGCCGTTCTTTGCCGTTTGACGCGGCGATGATACCCGCAGTAATAACCTTTAGAGCAGTTAAGCGTTCACCTTTTGCTACTACAAAACGACGCTCGCTTTCTCACGTAACCTGTCTCTCTCTCTCGGCTGATCCCCTTGCAATATTGATGCCCCGCTGTCTCGACGTTTATATTTAATAACCGAGCGTTACACGGGTAGCCCCGATTGCGTGAAACTACGACCTACCGTATTCCATTAATACCCGCTGTTCCGAGTCGGCGTAGGCCTGCTCGTTTTTGTTGTTAACGACCGCCGATTACCGAGTAAACGCGGTGGTTATGTTCGATGAAGGGATCGACGAGGTTTTTCACGGATTAGTGCGATCTTTCGCGCTGCGGTATTGTTTCTTCTGGCCGTGGATGGAGTTTAATTGGCGCTGGCAGAGATCGTTCAGGGATGGGTGGGAACGAGAGTGTGATTTCTCCAGATTTGGGAATTTTGGTGGTATGCGAGGTAAGAAGGGTGTGAGTGGATTGTTGTTACATGGGTGGGTCCGTGAGACGTTTAGGGTGTGGGTGAAGTGTCGTTTCTTGAGTTGGTCTATGAGGTATTTAGGGTATGAATTTGTGGAAGAATTGGCGTTAAGGGTTTTGTGGAATTTTTATGTTTGGGGTGTGGGTGAAGTGACATTTAGGGTGTGAGTGAAGTGTCTTTTCTTGAGTTGGTCTATGAGGTATTTAAGGTATGGATTTTGTAGAAGAATTAGAGTTGAGGGTTTTGTGGAATTTTTATGTTTGGAGTGTGGGTGAAGTGTCTTTTCTTGAGTTGGTCTATGAGGTATTTAGAGTATAGATTTGTGGTAGAATTGGGGTTGAGGGTTTTGTGGAATTTTTATGTTTGGGGTGTGGATGAAGTGTCTTTCCTTGAGTTGGTCTATGAGGTATTTAGGGTATGGATTTGTGGAAGAATTGGGGTTGAGGGTTTTCTGGATTTTTGGGTGTTGATCATAGTTGTTGATTCTTAGGTGGGTCTGAGATGGTTAGAGTATGATGGATTTCTTCTTATGCAAGAATGTGGGTTTTGTTCAAATTTTGTGGAATTTTTATGGTGCAGTGTTAGACAATAAATGGATGCTTCTTGGAGAGGTCTATGTGATTATTTCGTGGAACAATGCAGTTTTTAATATTACTATGCTTCTAATCTTGGGTGGCTCTATTAGATACTTAAGCTACAACAGCTTTGTGGAAGAATTTAATATGTAGCAGTATTGATTTTACTAAATTTTTATTCGTCTTTGATTAACATGGTTTTTCATAGAATCTTGGTGTGAAAGTATAATATGTTAGTCAACATAGGTATATTGAGAAGTATACGAATATTTTATTCTTCCTTGGATGGATGTATGAGATATACTAGATAAGATATGTTGGCTTTGTGGAAGAATTTGAATCTGATCAGTATTTCTCATTTGGTTAATAAATAATTTTATACAATTTTTGTGTAAAAATTAATCTATAAAGTGTGTATAGAAAAATATATAAAAATTGGAATTTGCACTAAAGTTAGAATGATTACAGAGATATATTGTATTACACGATTCAGGAGAAATATTGAAATATGGAAATACAATGA
Source organism: Eufriesea mexicana (assembly GCF_001483705.2). Lineage (NCBI taxonomy): Eukaryota > Metazoa > Arthropoda > Insecta > Hymenoptera > Apidae > Eufriesea > Eufriesea mexicana. The sequence goes on from NW_016909918.1 coordinate 565,700, forward strand.
AAGAATATTTTGTGCAAAATTATTTAAAAAATTGCAATTAATTTCTATTTTAGAATTGAGGATGAACAAGAGATTGCTGTAAAAAATGATATGCAATAAATTTTCGATTTATAGCCTAGTTCAGGGAAGTATCATGTATGTATAACGGTAATACATCATTCCTAGTATATAAAATTTGATATAGGATATTCTATCAAAATCAACATTCACGTTTCTCTAATACTCATCGATTTTCTATTATACCTAGTTGTGTCTGATTCATGCGCCAATAGAAATCACGCGAGCAACGTGTAACAGTGAAAGTTAATCGAATTTGAAACGACAGAGTGATCCATGCGATTTCACGTCACGATTTCAATAAAATTGCGAGGATTTGCGTGTAATTAATCGCATCTTTCATATTAGAATTTTGCAGTGACACGTCTAGTTTATTTCATTAAATTACATGTATATGAATATGCACAAATTCATACCTGCATATAATAAAGCATTATATTGTACAATCATTTTTGTGCTTCTAATAGAATTTTAAATAATTTTAATAATATTCTAAATAAATTTCAATTGATAAATTTCTAAATAAATTCCAATATTATAACTAAAATAACAATATTAATCACAATAAAAATTAAAATATATAAATTATCTTTTAATAATTTTTCAGCAAATTTTAGAAAAATTTCCAATAATATAATTAATTTTATTTCTTCGTGACAAATGAATAATATATAATTATAATTATTTAATTTTCGATTTACCGAGGAAATAAAATTATTTATATTGTTGAAAAATTTGTCAGTATTACTTCAGATTTGTATTTAAAATCGCAACTCCGAGATGCAAAAATTGATTTGACGTAGAAAGAACGGTAATTTCGCACGTATCTTTCCCACACGTTTCATCAGACAAGATAACACGGCTATAATGAAATGCTGCTATGAAAGTTACGCTTCAACAATCCTAATTTCGAACGTCTCACGCACTACGCCCATATGCTTCGAAAGCTGCAGAGACATATCGGGGAAAAATGAAAATGTAGTTCCCTGATTCACCTTGGCTTTCGACTTTTCACACGCCACGTAAATGAATACGTTTTAACGTATTATGACTGATTCTAATTTATACGCATTCTGTTCCTCGATAATCGTTCGTAAATTACGCTGAGAAATTTCAGCCGATGGAATTTTAGTTGCAATTCCGCCGCCATTTTTTAGTGAACTTTGCCTAGTAACTTGCATATTTCCACACTCGTCACTATCATGTTCGTTCGCTTAATATGCTTGTAAAATTGTATTTTCCATGAAATAACAGGAATATGGATCTGTCATTGAACTAATAGACTTTTGATATATTCCACTGCAATATTTGATCTGAAATAAATTTGAAAAATTCGCAAATTTGCTTCTCGATTTAATAAGCGTTAAATTAGTGCACAGAATATTCGAAACATTAATAAATTTCTTAAATATTTAATTAATGCATAGAAATATTCAGAATAATTTTTTAATTTATAATTATTATCCATAATTTATAAATCATTTTTAAATCGTGTGTGTACCGAATTAAAATAGAATATTAAAAATATTTTCAATTTTGTTAATAAAAAAAATATATTCAATTCAACTATTCAAATATATTCAATTCAATTCAATTATTCAAATATATTCAGATATATTCAATTAAATTAAATTATTCGAAAGCAAGTACTCTGAAAATTTGTCCTCCTGTTACATATTTTTCTAATTACCCATCATTTTGAGTCATTCCTAATACAATTGAGTCAATGAAATAGATATAGATAAACCTTTAGTATCGAAATAATATCTTATTTCCATCGAACAAATTCAACAACAGATATTAGTTTCGCAGAGATATAATTGAAATCGATTCGAATTGACAAGTATTAGAGTGTCTCACAAAGTATCGTATAACTCGAATCAGTTTCCAGTCACTTTTAAATCGTCCAACGAAATAAATTACACGGATATTGATATATTCCTCGAAACTTCTTTCCACGCTGATTACAATCGTATATCTCACATTCTTGTTTTATGTACCCATTGTTCCCCTTGTATGAATAAGTCAAGCTTCTGAAAAGCGTAATAATTTTCAGGCGACTTAACAATCGCATATTTCCTTCCATTCCATATTTTCGTAATAACTTTCCACCTTTATATTCGCACAACACTCGTGGAACAACCTGGAAAAGCCTATACAAAAATCCATTTCACCAACACCTAATGTTCATGTAGTCGCACATTCATTGCTACTGACGCACCCGGTATATCGAATACGAGCAACGAAGCTGACACAACTTCTAATAATAAATTTTCCAATGACAAATAAAACAGTGAGTAACGTATTGAATTAAGTGTTGTTACTGAATACAGATTTCTGTAAAGATACTTCTGGTCGAATAATTTAATTATCAGGGTCACGGATATACCTTTGGAATTTTTCTTTAATATTAATAGGAATTTAATAAATAAAATAATTGTTCAAATCTAATTCTTAGGAATACTTAAAAATTATTGTAAGATTTTAAAATTGACTTATTTTGAAATAGGCCCCTAGGAAATGAGACCCTAACTTATCAATTGCTTCATCATCCCTCTTTTCAACGACCAATTTCTTTCTTAATAACATGTATATATACTGTATATATGTATAATATTGTATATAATAATATTGTAATATTGTAATATTGGAATATTGTATATAATATTGTTTTCAAAATACCTGAAAACAATTGTAAGATTTTAAAATAGATTTGATTTTGACGCCGATTTCTTGGAAGTGAGACCCCAACTAATCAGCAGATTAAATATTCCTCTTTTCAATGATCTGTCTGAACTTTTCAATAATATTATGAGTTTTGTACTTGAAAATATTAAAAAATAATTGTAAGATTACAAAATAGTCCTATTTCAAAGTAGACCTTCAGAAAGTGAGACTCCAACTGATCAAGAGTTTAGGTATTCCCCTTTTCAACAGTCTATCTGAATTTTTCAAAAATATTACAAATCTGATCCTAAAAAATAATTTATATATAGTTAGTGTCGTTAGATTTTCAGGGTTATTTCTAGGGTTATTTCTGACCTTCCTAGGGTTATTTAACCTAATTCTAGAATCGAAGCCATACAGTAAAATATATATATGACTTAATACTAAACGGACGTGATTTTACTGCATGGCCTCGATTCTAGAACTAGGTTAAATAACCCTAGAAAGGTTAGAAATAACCCTAGAAATAACCCTGTAAAACTGACGACACTAACCTAATTGAAACCTCTTACGATTATTTCCAGGTGTCCAGAATATAGGTTATGTTGTCCATGCAACATAATTATTATGCTCTACGTTACAATTTACACCTGATTACCTATCAATCATCTTTTGCAATTACCAAATTCGCAAACCCAACTCATAGAACCTGAAATTCCAATTTATCAGAAGCTTCGCTACTCCAAAAACCCTAATTTCACTGATTCCACTCGAAATCAGACTCACAACTCAGAGGGACGCTCGCATCCTTCGAACCTGCTCCACCAGCGGACCAATGATCAATTTCCGAGCCGCGATCGACGAACCTTGCGGGCCTCCGACGCGCAAGGTCACACGCGTCGCATGGAGGTTTCCGCGTTCGAAGAAACTGCGTCTCTGGCGGAGTGAAAGCGGCCCGTGGCATTGGCGCTGTTATAGTAGCGATCGCCGAGTCGTTTTTCACCGACCTTTCCCCCCAAAACGGATCGCGGCCACGTCGGCTGCAACGCGAAGTTCACTTTCCGCCCGCGGAGGTGAGAGCTCCATGGGAAGCTTCTGCCCGCTACCTTACCACCTCGCGCATGCCCATAACTTGTTCTTAAGTATGTGGAAACGCTTTCATGCCGCAGACTTTGCGAGTCTGCGCTGGTCATCCGGTACCAATCGCGGGAAATTAACACGTTTACTGTCACGGTGGTCGCCGGTGACCGGTAATTGTCCCCCTAGGTGGGACCATCGTGGTCGTCAGTGATCGCCATTACCAATTTTTTTTTTTATTCATATTCATTTATATTTTAATTTATATTTCAACCATTTTTTGAAATTTTTAATAATGTAAAGAGGTAGAGAATTTTTAATAGAGAATTGGAGGGTCTAAGGAAAAGGAAGACTTATTTTAAATTTATATTTGATTTATTTCAACCATTTCTTTGACAGGACATTTGAATAGCGTAAGGAGGCAGAGAATTTTGAATAGAGAATATTAACCCTTTGCAATTGGCACTATTCTAGATCACTATCTACCAGCAACTTCGAAATATTCTTGAAGCGCAGGATCTAAGGAATAGGATGACTTATTTTAAATTTATATACGATTTATTTCAACCAATTTTGAAAAATTTTAATATGGTAAAGAGGCTGAGAACTTTGAGTAGAGAATATTAACCTTTGCAATCTATGCCTTTCTTGGTCACTGTCTACCAGCAACTCCGAAATATTCCTAGAACATAGGGTCTTCGATTTATTTCAACGATTTACTAAAAATTTGAATAATGTAATGAGCTAGGGAACTTCGAATGTAGAACCTTAACTTTTTGAAATCCGCGCCTTTCGCGGTCACTGTCTACTAGCAATTCTGACATATTCTTGGAGCGGAGGGTCTGAGGAAAAGGACGTCTTATTTTACATTTATATTCGACTTATTTTAACCATTTATTGCAAATTTTTATAAGGTAAAGAGGTAAAAAATTTTGAATAGACGATATTAACCCTCTGCAATTTATACCTTTTTTGGTCACTGTCTACCAGCAACTCTGACATATTCTTGAAGCGGAGAATCCGAAGGAAAGGACGTCTTATTTTAAATTTATATTCGATTTATTTTAACCATTTCTTAAAAATTTCAATAATATAAAGAGATAGAAAATTTTGAATGGAGAATATTAACCCTTTGCAAGCTATGTCTTTCTCGATTACTGTATACCAGCAACTCTGGAGTATTCTTGAAGCACAGGGTCTGAGGAAAAGGAAGACTTATTTTAAATTTATTGTATATTCGATTTATTTCAACCATTTCTTGAAAATTTCAATAACGTAAATAGGGAGAGAACTTTGAATAGAGAACATTAACCCTTTGCAATCTCTGCCTTTCTCAACTATCCACCTCGACTGTAATTCTTAGAGTGGAGGATCTAAGAAAAATGAAGCCTTATTTTCAGTATAAATATTACACGTGCTCGTAAATGTACTTAATTTTACTTATTTTAGCAATATACACTTTCCATTTGTAAATGAATCGTGAATTTTTAATTTCGTAATTCACCACAATCTGAAATCTTTGCGAAAGGTCCCCCATCACGTGCATTCTGAGTTTTCTTGGACAAGTGTCACAGTAATCATTTATAATTTGACGTTTACCTGAATTTATGCTATTTATTCTTTTTGTATTTTATTTTTGTATGCTAAAGATAATCGAAATTTGATCGTGGCTTCACGAGTGCACCATATGAGAACTGCGTGGTAGTCAATGTGTTAAGGGGATGCTGAGGAATGACCCTAATACGACGTTTATCGCCTAAACGAGCTTTGGCTCACCTATGGTATACGATAAACGATAGACTAAGATTTTTAGTGTTTGTCGAACGTAGGTGTAAGTCAGAGATCTAAGGTTGTAAATCAAATTCGATTTTTGAGGAGAAGGAAGTAAAGTACTGGGAGAAATTACTGACTTCGAAAGACATTGCCAGTGTAGAAAAATTATTTCCTTGGCATAGTGTAATAGAAATTCACAAAGACTTGACAGTTATATTGATCCATCAAAATAGGAAGGAATATTTTGATGCCTTCAATTTGGAATTTAAGAAATAGAAATATACGTTGTTTTAATGGTGTGAATTTCATTTCTGAGTCTTGGAATACGAACATAGTCATTTCCTCTTTTTAATTTCTTTATTCAAGTCACATCCAACTGATGAGTTAATAGGGACAAACAGAATGACAAGGTTGCGTACTTTATACAATTAGAACATGGTAAGAATCTTGATAACTGTTTGAAATAATGAAATTTCTTAATTTATTTCTTAATATCCTGTTTTCATCTATATCCTGACAATTTTTGAAACATCCAATATCCAACTTTCCATAAGAAAACAAATTCAGATCCAATAACAAATTATCCAAACAATAATTCCAACAACCCCAAAGACCTAAGACTATATGGGATGCTGAAAATGTCAGGTCAGTATGAAAAGAAAATTCTTGAAAATATCCAAGACCAAATATCAGTAAATCTCAAAAATTTTCAAGATTCCCGAAAATAACCAGAATTCCTCGTACCATTGCCAAGAACACGTCAATCCTAACCCATCCAAACTATCCAAAACCCATAGCAACAACACGCATTCTCCAAAACCCAAAACCCAAACGAAATAACCGATCCCCACCATGATACCTCATCTGAGACGTAAACCAAAGCTGCAAAGAAAGCATTCGGGGTTTAATTCAATTTCCTTCGAACAAACGGCTCACATATTTACCTCGGGCATGGTGTGGGGCACCGATCGCGAGGCAAAAGTACAAAGTGGCCGTAAAGTGGTCGTAAAACACGGCTCGGTGCCTCGGAGGTGGAGGAGGATGAAGAGAAGGAGGAGGATACTTAGCAGTAATGTTTCGGCTGATAAATTATTCAGAGGCGCATGTTACGTCCCGGCACCAGGAAAAAAAATGGGGTTGTGGGCATTGTGGAATATTTCTGAATCCAGGAAAGACACAACGGAGATGGAGGTGGAACGCGGAGAGGCGTGTAACGCTCGTCTCGGAAAGCGCGCATCAACGGGTCGTATTCAATCACCGTGACATTCAGCTCACGACTTTTGCCCCAGGAGGTGAGAGCAGCTTCCAGCAGGAGCATAAAGCGAACAGGATGCACCGTCTGCAATCTTGTTCGGCCGCGCCGAGGCTTAAAGCTTGTTGCACAATTGCAAAATTCTGCACGAACCGCGGCCCGCGGAAAAATCGACATCCTCGCTGGCCAGTGAAAGCAGATACGTTTTGCACGTATTTCATACTTTACGATGATCTGATTCGAATTTCATTGCCCCGTCCTCTTGGCCTGATCTCCCGGCTATCCCACGCGAGGCTGGCTCCGTGGAGGAATTCGGTATCGAGTATTGCTTCCTTTCCGTTCTTTTGGTATCAACATACAGGTTCTATGAGATTTCGGATTTCAATTATTAGGGAGAAATTTCGTTGGGTAATTGATGATTAGATGGTGACGAAGATTGTTGGTGATATTTAGCGTAGTAGGGGTTGAAATTTTATATTGGGTTAGGGTTGTCGAGTGATATTCTAATAACAATTCGTATAGTTCTACGTGGAATCAGATAAATTAATTTTTGGAAGAGTATAAGTTTGGTGGATTTAATTGTTCAGCTATGCCTGTGACAGTGTTATTAGGCTTACTGTTTAGAGGTGTTAAAGATTGGTAAAATATACGTGTATATTATAATTTGGGGTAGAATATAATATAGGAGATATAATTATAGTATAATATAGGATAGAATATATTATAAAACATACGATATAGAATAATATATAACATAAAAAATGAAATATAAGATACAATATGGAATATTATATAGAATAGTTCATGATATTAAAATTACAATATGAAATGGAATAGAACATAACTATAATACAATAAAATTTATATAAAGCACTAAAATATTTTTATTGTCATTTCAGAAAAGCTCTCTATTATATAAGATTATTTTATATTGGGTTAGGGTTGATGAGTGATATTTTAATAGCAATTTATATAGTTCTGTGTGGAATCAGATAAATTAATTTATGAAAGAGTATAAGTTTGATGTATTTAATTATTCAGCTATATTTGTGGCAGTGTTATTAGGCTTACTGTTTAGAGGTGTTAGAGATCGGTAAAATATACGTGTATATTATGATTTGGAATAGAATATAATAGTGGAAATATAATTATAGTTTAATATAGGATAGAATATAATAATAGAAAAATTTAATATAATGTATAAAATATTTCATATAATATAAAATAGAATATATTATAAAATATACGATATAAAATAATATATAATATAATACAGGAAGTCAAATATAAAATATAATAAAGAATACTATATAGAATACAATATAGAATAGAATATATTATAAAATATACGATATAAAATAATATATAATATAATACAGGAAGTCAAATATAAAATATAATAAAGAATACTATATAGAATACAATATAGAATAGAATATATTATAAAATATACGATATAAAATAATATATAATATAATACAGGAAGTCAAATATAAAATATAATAAAGAATACTATATAGAATACAATATAGAATAGAATATATTATAAAATATACGATATAAAATAATATATAATATAATACAGGAAGTCAAATATAAAATATAATAAAGAATACTATATAGAATACAATATAGAATAGAATATATTATAAAATATACGATATAAAATAATATATAATATAATACAGGAAGTCAAATATAAAATATAATAAAGAATACTATATAGAATACAATATAGAATAGAATATATTATAAAATATACGATATAAAATAATATATAATATAATACAGGAAGTCAAATATAAAATATAATAAAGAATACTATATAGAATACAATATAGAATAGAATATATTATAAAATATACGATATAAAATAATATATAATATAATACAGGAAGTCAAATATAAAATATAATAAAGAATACTATATAGAATACTATATAAAACAGTTCATGGTACTAAAATTACAATATAAAATAGAATAAAACATAAAAGCTATAATACCATAAAATTTATATAAAACAAAAATATTTCTACTAGCATTTCAAAAAAAGGTTATTACTATATAAGATTGCATAATTCACTAATCTGAACCTTCTTTATCACTCGGAAATAAATAATGTACATAGGAAGAAGGTCATCTTCTAAATCATTAAAAAAAGAGAAAGAAAATAAAAAAAGATGACAGTAATCTTTTTCCAAAATAGAAACTTCGCGTCATTCAAGAATACCGCCAAACACATTACTCGCCGTAAGGATTTCACAAACGACTATAAACATTCGACAAAACGACGCGAAGCCAAACTATAAAAATGTGTTTAAGAGGCCCGTGTATGTGCCAGGAAGAAACACGGTTTAAAAAGGCAGGAACGTGTTCGAGAGGCGCGTAGCTAATTCAATGTTTGCCGATTCCTCTCCACCGTGCCTCTTCCGGTCGCTGATACGTCTCTTTTTACGAATCCGGTAAAGCTAATTGAGTCAAGACGTACTGTTTCTCGCTGGACGACGTATTGTGACAGGAATGATAATTTCGTGCAAACACTCGGCTATTTCACGCCTGCGGGAGGCCTGTCCCGATCACGAATACTCTCCTTATCCTTCTCCATTCTCGCCTCGTTCCGTTCCACGGCTCGTTACGATTCGCGTGACGGCCATTTCGAAGCGGTGCCCCGGCCACGACTCATCAGAAACTCGTTTTAAATATACCACGATCTCGAACGGGACAATCACAGACGATTTTAAATGGCCCCGCGTTTCCATTTAAATCGCCCGCCCTCGACGTCTTGATATCGCGCCGTTCGAGCTTTATCGCTGCCCCGCGACTTCGTACGGCTCCCTTTCAGTGAATTCCTCGATTCTTTATATGGAAACGATCGCTCTGTCTGCCGTTTATTGACTTCGCTCTTACGCCTGCTATTCTTATTTTTTAAGCTTCGATTTCGCGTTTTGCTTCCATTTTCCTTTTTTCTCCTTTTTTTAGTGTGTGTCTGTGTGTCGATCTTTGGGTTCTGTTTTGGAGTAGGTCGACTAAGTGTGAGAAGAATTGGTAATTTTTTATTTTTACTTAGCATTTATTTTTGTTAGAATTTATTTTCGCGTTTTGCTTCTTCATCTTTCTATATGTTGGCGTTTGGATTTAATTTTGGGGTTGATTGTGGTTATGTATGAGAGGGGTTGATAATTTTATATTTTTATACAGTATTTGTCCTTTTTATAATTTATTTTTTCTTTTTCTTTTTAATTTGTGTTACTTCTTCTTTGTTTCAATTTTGGGTCTGGATGTAGTTAAATATGGGAAGAGTTGGTAATTTTTTATTTTTATACAGTATTTATTGTTGTCATAATTTATTTTTTCCTTTTTTTTTTAATTTGTGTTGCTTCTTTGCTTCAATTTTGAGTTGGGATGTAGCTAAATATGATAAGGATTTGTAATTTTTTATTTTTGTTATAATTTCTTTTTTTTTAATTTGTGTTGCTTCTTTGTTTCAATTTTGGGTTTGGATGTAGCTAAATTTGAAAAAGTAGCTAAATTGGTTGGTAATAATTTATTTTTGTTTTTATTATGATTCGATGCAGTATTTTTTTATTTTTGTATAATTCTTTGCTTCATTTCTTTATTTGGATATGGCTATATATAAAAAGGATTGGTATTTTATGTCATTTTTTAATTTCAAAATTGTGTTTGGACGCCATTAGGTGCGACGAGTTTTGTGTCTTTCTATTTTTGTAACTTTTGATATTTTAGTATTATATTTGAAAAGTGTTCAAGGTGTGAAAGGAATTGGCAGCGGTTTTATCCTTTACAGATCAGAGGATAATTGGGCCTGGAGTCTAACGATAGTGATTAGTTCCATTAGCAGCAGAAAATGAAAGTTGCTCGTTAACGTGAACGTTTTGTTCCGCTACGTATTTATAATGAAATTTTTTAGCCATTCCTTTTATTATTACTCTTAATTTATTGAATTTTTATTAACGAATTTTTGTGAAATTATGGAATAATATTAAATTGTTTATTTAAAACTGCCGAGATAACATTTACATACATCTACGTGTACATTAATAAAATTAAAATTATCGGAGGTGGGTGAATAATTAGGATGAGTAAACTAATTTTTCTGTCATTTATTTATACTTGAAATGAGTACTTAAAAGATATTCTACGAATTTAATAACTATAATCGATATTTTAAAAACTATGTATAATAATATTCTAAAACGTTACAAAGTAAAATGAAAAGTAGAACATATAAATCAATACGTATTACATCAACGAATTATATTTGTCAATGTTGAAAGCATCGTGATAATATAAGAAATAAATAAAACTTCAATTTTCGTCGCTACGAAGCCTTCAATGATTATTCTCGATTAATCCAATAACAATATCAAAACCTACGCAAAAATTCCAAATATATCACCGTACAAAATAAATCACCGCCTCTTTTTAATTCACATATTCTACATATTGCAAGTACGATAATTCACAAATTCATAGATCCCACAAAAATTTTTCATTTCAAAAGAATTGCTCAATGGCCTCCCATAATATTTGAATACTTCTCAGATGACGAATAATTTTCCAAATCTTGGATCCCAGAGAGAAGAAGAGATTAATTAACCCTTTGCACTCGGCGAATTTTCGTTACAGGGAAATAGTAATTCGAAGACTTTCTGCTATAAGGTCGACGATATTTTTAAAACGGTAAATTGGAAATCGTATGCAGTTTAAGACAGAATTAAAATTATTTTACTACGATATTCCACGCACGGAATTATTGAATAATGAACCACGTTGAATAATTGTAAATTTGATACATTAATTAACATCCATCTTTAAAATCTAATTAAATGACGACTGAGAGACGTCTCTCGAGTGCAAAGGGTTAGTTTCAAACCAATTAACCTAATATTCTCGCATTTCTCGTTTCTGTCATTTACCCAACCACTGCTTATATCGATACATTCTTCATACTAGAACTTATCAGAGTTATCATAACAAAACACCCACAATCTAATCTTCTCATTTCCACCACTTACTATACCTCTACTTATATCGATATACTCGCGAAGATTTATCAAAATAGTCGTAGCAAAAATTAAAAAAGAAATTACCAAAAATACACCCACGATCTACTCTCCTCGTTTCCACCGTTAACCATACCAGCACCTCGAATTACGTCTACCTAACCACTCCTCGCACTTTACAACCACCATATCACGGGAAAAATTCGCGAAGAATTACCCGCAAGACTAATCCACCGTACGTACCCCGGTAAAACGCGAGAAACCACGGACAATGTGGTGCCCCATGCTTGCACACCTTCGAAAATCCCGGAGTTCTAACTCATCCCTCTAACAATAAGAAGCAAACGGGGCCGCGGCCGGGCGAGTGATGCATAGATCACCGTCAAAACCCTCGAACAGATCGAAACGGAAGAAGAGAAAGAAAGGAAGCTCGGAGGGGGCGGCCGCTGGGCCGAAGTCGTCCATCAAAAGGCCCCGAGGGGCCCATTAAAATAATTCAATTAAACGGACAACAAATCAGCCTTGGCCGGTGGAAGCGGGGCATCGGGATGAACACGGTCATCCGATAACTTTCGTCGGCTGGCCTACGTCGGCCATGGGAAAAAGGATGGGGGACGCCTGGATTTCGTGAAAATGTGCCCGGCTCGCGCGCTCGCGGCCCGCCACGGAAGACGAAGGGTACGATGCTGTGGAAGAAAAAGAAACGGGCAGAACAGCGTTTTACGACTTGGCGAAATTTATTGGTAGGCCGGTAGGGTGGGACGTGCCCACAAGTACATTGCGATTCCCCGAAAGCACACGGAGAGGTGTCACGCATACTCGTGTCGTCTTATCTCTCTTCGAGAGAAAAGCAACAGACTCATCTCTCTCTCTCTCTCTCTTTCTCTCTCTCTCTTTCGCTCGTTCTCTCTGTCTCTCACTCTTTCTCTCATTCGTTCACGCTCTCTGTCTTACCACATTGTCACCGGGCTGACCGTGCGCCCCGGTTCATTTTTGTAAAGCTAGCGATACAGGCATGGATATAGATACAGTTTCACGATATATATATATATAATTATATATATAATTATATATATATATAATTAGAATAATTATAATATAACGTATAACATAATAATAATATATAATAAAATATTATATAATATAATAATAATAATAACATTATTATCACTTCTATTAATCGGTAAAGATCGGTGATACAGCTCTACGGGGATCGAGAGGCCTATCGATGGCTACGATGCACACTGACTAACGACTATTCCATATTTTTTTCCAATTTTTCTGTTCCATAACGTTCGTCCAGAATAATTAATAATTATAATAATATTATTAAGAATAATTATAATAATTATAATAGTAATACGTTCGCGAGAACCGCGGCCTCACCGCGATACGATGTAATATTAGAAGACGCAGCGATAATGGGTCAATTTCTCAAGCTATGTACAAAGCGCGACTCTCTTTTCCCTTTCTTCCAACTTCCTTTGCTTCCTTCCTTCCCTAACTTCCGGCTTGCCGCGGACAAGTCCACCTGGCGCGGCAATTCCACGAATCCCGCCATTTTCTTCCCCTATTTCTCCCCTGTTTTCCACCCTCGTGTTTTCAACGGATCGAGTCGCTTTGTCGTTCCCCGTCACCCTCGCCCGCGAATTTCGAAGCTCGCGAACAGCTGATCGATCGATCGATCTCGAGCACCCTCGAGACGTCGCAGCTTACGAAAGTCGCAGTCGTTCGAAACGATTATTTTTCGTCCGAATTCACGCCTAAGCGATTCACGCCGACGTCTAAGCGTCCCTGCATGTTCACCATGTCCGATTTACGACCATTAGCAATTCCTCCATCGCGAGGATACGGCCCTGAAGAGAAATCGTGGCGTCGAGTCGACTGAGAGTCCGATTTTGAATTAAATTGATCATTTTAATTTTATTTTAAATTAAATTTTGGTTTTGCTATGGATTGCTATGCGTATTTATTTCGGAGAAAAATAATCGTTTCGAGTATGGCGAGCAGATTAGGTGCTCACTCTCGCTGGGAACTGTACAGTGAGTAATTGTAAGGCGATTGCTGTACAGGAGTTTCCGGATTGCAAATATCGTTCTCGAGTACTGATTAGTATTGTCGGATTTTTGTAATAAACGTATATACCTCAGTTATGCATTACTCAAAATTGGTTCGAGAGGATTTTGGAATGGCTTCATAAATTTGTTTAAAAAATTTCAATAATGTGTTTGATAATCTATGTTGATTAAGTATTACTGCGTTCTGTAGTAATTCGAAAATTTGTTTTGACAACTTCGCATAGTGAATGCAGATGTTTGATGGAGTTACTGGAATTTATTTTAAAATACTAACGAAATGCCACATATTCTCTCTAACCATTATAAGCAAAGCATTTACAAATCCTTAAACGTATGTACTGCTATGTGCTTATGCACTGCTCAAAATAATTGGAAAATTTTCTGGAACAACTTCCCAAACTTGCATTCTAGGACCAACCGAACAAAATTTTTAAAAAGCCAGTAGATTGCATGAATCAAATATTACTCTCACGTAATAATAATTCCAAAATTATTGAAAAACCAATATTCGTTAAAAATACTACAAAATTATCCAACATAATAGTGCCTGAAAGAACCACAGTACCTGAACTTCAATTCCCAGGAATAAAATAAAATAGCATTTAACAAGAAATTGAAAAAGAAAATTCGAAAATCGTCCATGAACTGTGAGCAATACATTTACAAACCTCGAAGCACGAAGGAAGAACTTCCATAGAACTGATAGCATATATTTAACAGAAAATTGAAAAAGAAAATTCGAAAATGGTCCAAGAATTGTGAGCAATACATTTACAAACCTCGAAGCACGAAGGAAGAACTTCCATAGCATTGATAGCATATATTTAACAAGAAATTGAAAAAGAAAATTGGTAAATGGTCCATGAACTGTGAGCAATACATTTACAAACCTCGAAGCACGAAGGAAGAACTTCCATAGGACTGACACCGAAGAAATGGCCCCGAAACTGAGCAGTCGACGAGACAAGAGAACCAAAGAGTAAGAAAAAGATGGAAAAATTACCAAGGAGCTCGATGTCGAACTGGAAGGTGTCCGTCGTGGCGACGTGGCCATCTTGGAGGCTGAGCTCGTCGAGGACGCTTTCCCAACGCCGGTGTCCAGTCGAAGCCACGAGGAAGGTCGCGTGGACGACAGAAACGACACGACCGCTGGGCGGTCTGGGAAACGCGCGATACCGATCGATCATGCCGTTCTGATCGAGCGATCGAGGCTGGCGTGTCCGCGCGAAATCGGAGAGACACGTGCAGAGTAGACGGTTCATCCACTGGAAACCGATCCCAGCTGACTGGTATCTGCGTCAGCGGACCCGCCTTGTTTCACATTTCCAAGGTCGTCTGGCCGCGTTCTGGCTAGATCTTGCGATTTCGGTTCGCCTACGGTGAACAGCGGGACCATCCGAGGCTTCCATCCGAGTCGGATCGTGTCGAATCGAGCCCTCGAGACTGCTCTCATCCTTTCCAGACGCCGGGCCAACGCCGCGTCGCTCCGGGCCTGGGCGTGGTCCCACGGTAGCATCCGGTCCTCAGCAGCATCTTTGAAGCGGGTTATTACGCGGCCCAATTTGGGACTCTAGCCCCGGGTCCTCGCGTAACACCGTTGACACGGTTCCTTCATCCTTTCTCGGCTTCACTGCCGCCGCTCGTCAAACTACCGGATCTTCGAATTCAAATTAGCCGCTTCCGGGCCCACGTGAAACCCAATCGCCGCTCCTGGGACTCCTTTGATATTGAAATCGAGTTTCTCCCAGGATTTATGCGATCTCCTCGTGGATTTGAGATTTGAACGTGCATTCAAACTGCTTTAATTACCGTCTTCTTCGTCCTTTCTATCCAAGTGCAATTTATTTTTCAAAGACACTCTGCTTTCTTATAGAATTCTTGGATACATGGTCTTCTTGGTCCCTTGCCTCGAAGACATACTTGAATTTATTTTTCTGGGTGTCTCCGTGTGTCGAGGATTAAATTTGAATTAATTGCTCTGAGAGTCTTCCGAAATTTCGATTCTTCAGTGTTCTGATTGACTATAAGACATGTCTTCGTTTATGAGAACACAATTTGAGTCTACTTGCATACATGATCCTCCTGATTCCTTGTCTCAAAGAGTAATTTGAGTTCGAGGTGTTCAATTTTGACGGTAGAGTTTGTATTAGTTGTCTGAGGAATTTTCAAACTCGAGGTATATTTTGTCTCTTATTGTTTGTCTCCAAGTATCACTGACGATCCAGGTGTCCAATCCAAAAGATCGAGTTTGGATCGGATCATTTGAGAGTTTTCGGAAAGTTGCAGATTAATTCGAAGGAATCTTCGTGGGTGGTTTGGATTGACATTACAGACAAAAGCGTGTGATCCTCTTCCTCCGACCTTGGCTCCGTTGCCTTATTCCCATGGATGCTCGAGCTGAATTACGTGGACTCTGCTTTCCATGATTAAGTTGTTACAGCCGGCTGAGGAGAAAGCAGGAACCATGGCCGAGTAGATTTTTCGAGATAACGAGAACTGGTTGGGTACTTGGTGTCTTCGAACGTGTCGCTGATAACGAGGCTAGATCTCTCTGTCTGCCTTTCCACGATCTTATGCAACTCCTGGCCATTCTTCACGTCGGCAACTCATTAAACACGCCGAAGTGCAACGATTTCGTTTGTTATCTTCAACGTTCCTCCAAACTGTCGAGGAATTTCAATCGAGGAATGCTCGAGGTAATTCCCAAGGACCATCGAGGTCTGCCTATCCCTAGGCGAAACGTGCATCTTCGTTATCGTTGCCTGCAGCTCGTCTCGGATATCGTATACAGCTATCCAACTGATCTGACTGCTCACGAAATCCTCGTGAAGCCTCGTGGCGACTAATTCTGACATGGTTGCACCATTGACGTGATTCTTCCTTGTTTGTTTCTGTCTCTCGCTGTCTTTGTCGCGACGAGAAGTCTCGACGACTTGCTGTGGCTGACGTCTAGGTGTCTAGGCTCGGAATACAGGAAAGTGGCAGAAGCGAAAAAAAAAAAAAATAATAATCGTAGAAGCGGAACGGAGGAGCGAGAAGCGAGGTTTAAAATAGGCGAGGAGACGATCAGTATCCACGGAACTGTTTCCCTTGCGACTCGGTAGGCTGACGTGCTACGTCTTTTCGAAGCTGATTAATTATCCACTCGGAGTACCGACAGACGGACATCGAGAAGAATGGACGCGTGGTCTGGTCAAAAAGTTCTCGGAATTTCGACGTAGATCTTTATTTCTCATCGCTGCACCTCTAGCTTTCCCTGTCTTCCAGTTAGCTCTAGCTAGCTAGCTGATTGACAGACTACACGATTCCTTTCGGTCTTCCTTTTGTCGTATTACTTCTTACAGCAGATCGAGGCTATTCTGTTTAAATAACTGATTCTCTAGTCACTGTCTAATGCAAATATTGCTCTCGTTTTGTTTCTAAAGTAATTTCTAAATTCGCTCAAGTGCAATCTTTCCTGGGTGTCTAACTGATCTAACTGATCTAACTGATGTCTAACTGATCGATTGACTCTTGTCAGTAACTATCCTCTTTTAGTACGGTCAAAGTCAGACTCGTTGATGTAGAAACTCTAGTATCTCTAATATCTGTAAAGAAACTGTTGTCAGATGTGCCATCATTCTCGTTTAACCTAAGTAACAAATCCAACAATGCTTGCAGCAATCGAAAGGGAACATTTCCACAATTAGAAAAAGGATTTAAAGGTGCCATTTCTTAAGCAGTCTTCCTCTGATACTTCAAAATTGGTCCATTCCTTCACAAAATCTATCATAAAGAGAACATTTACGCAAGACCTCATCGTTTGACTCTAACCTGTGCCTAGCAGCCTGAAAGACGTTGAAAGAGCAGTGACTCGAAAGGAAATGGATGGAAAAGAGAATTCGAGAGACTTAAAATGTTGTAATTGCGTGTCACCAGGGATACATCCGTCTAAGCTTCATCTGCAACGCCGTTACAAAGCACTGCATGTGCGTGCATATGTGCGCATATATGTGCATACGTACAGGAGAAGGGTTGCCGTCGAAATTCCAAAAACTCGTTGAACGCGAGCCGCGCGGCAAAGAAACTAGCCTAATCAGAAACAGAGAAACTCGCGTCTAGAGGGAAGATCGGGATATTAGTTGGCCGGATGGCTTCTAGTACCTAGAGTAGCCATTCGAATAGCCATTTGAGTAGCCGTTGGAGCCCTTGTAGGGAACAGAGTGTATGCTCCTGGAACAAAGATGGTCGAAATCGGAAGATGAGGAAAGTACACTTCAAGGAAACTGTCCTGCTTCCTCTCCCTCTCTCACTCTCTCTCTCTCCCACTTTCTTTCTCCTCCTATCTAGCAATCAAACTCCACACCGCTTCGCGATTAGCGAGAGGAGGGGTTGTATCGTGCGCGCTCGTGTTAGTACCAGTAGAATTAGAAGGCGATAAATGCGATCGTAGATCGTCGATCTTTAGCAGAGACAGCGGAAGATACCGTAGAAGGTGATAGCGGTAGAAGTAGAGCTTTATAGCATGCTGGGCGTATTATTATCCTTTCTTTCGCCTTTCTTACTTCGTGGTGGCGGTACGCGATGCACGAGACCATGATCGTGCGATGTCCACGTGATCGGGACAGGGACATATCGCGTGACACTTCGAGTGAAGATATGATAATATAAAAAAAGTAATAAAAAAAAAAAAATGTAGAAAAAAAGAGAAGAATATATATATATATGTATATATATAACATATATATATGTATATATATATAACATATATATCTGCATATATATATATATATGTATATGTATGTATGTATATATATATAAATGTTAAACAATAGAAGAACGTGGATTGTAATTTGCTGTTGTTATAGACTGTTGTTGAATTTGTTGTCTGAATATTATTTTTTTTTTTTTGTTGATCATGTTGTTGATATTGTTGATATTGTTGTTGTTGCGTGTACATTGTGTGTGTGTCAAGGTGCAGGAGGTTCAGAGCTCCCGCTCACCGCCACCCACATCTACAACAGAACAGAAAACAAGACCACCGCCGTTACATACAAGGTATCCATTAGTATCCACCAGTATCGAAGATTTATTTTATCGCTCGCTCGTTCGTACGCGCGTGCGCGCGCGCTCGCTAGCTCGCACGTTCCATGCGGAGGCAGCATTATTTCAGACTGATTTATGGGTCAGACTGATCTTCAAAGTGCCACGACAGGCCAGCGGGTGGGGGAGGGCCGCGAACTTCGCGGATCTACGCGGATTCCCTCCACGCCGCCATCGTTTTTCCCGATGGAATCGCACGGTGAAGGTGACAAGACGCCACTTCGCAAGGCCAAGACTGTGAGGAAAGGTCAGGCGCGGAAACGGCCCCTGTTCCGTCGATCGTCCACATTTCCCGATTTTTCCATATTCCTGTTTATTTTATTTTCCCCCTCTTTTTCGTCCTCGCGTCCGAAATATTTTCACACGTGTACGATTTTGACAATTTCTCTTTTCGACGAAAATTTCCGAGTATCTTCGCAATTTGGGGAATTTGCGTGAAAATTGTAAAGAACGATTTCGAATTATTTTATTAAAGTTTCACGATTTTTATGGCTTTTTGTTGCGTTTATTTTTTCGTGAAAGGATTCTGAAGTATACCTTCGTAAGATGTTTTTGATTTCTGTATTATTAGGAATTTGTGCTTTATGGAAAATTATTGTGCGTATTTTTTGGAGTATTTCATGCAAAGATTGTTATATATAGCTGCTTCGAATATTTTAGAAATGTTTAAACAAAATTCTATCTATTTCTACTTTTGATTACTTTTCGTATATTTCCTTATAGTTTCTTCAGATTTATTTTATATCTCCATTCTTGGTCATTTTTATCTTATGGAAAATTCTTCTACATTTTCCTAAATTATTTCACTTATTAATTTATATACGATGGTCTCGAATATTTTATAAAAATTGTATGACTTTATTTCTTATTATTTTTTTTCTTCAGATTATTTTAATGTCTCTGATCTTTATATCTTCCATTTTATCAAAAATTATTGTACATTTATTTAGAGTATCTATTACATCTAAAAATGTGCTACTTTCTACTGTTTCGAATGTTTCATGAAAATTTTATGAAAATTCTGTGACTCCAATTTTTATTGCTTTTGGTATAAGAATTGTATATGTATATATAGCTACGTATATTTGTGTCTCCCACGGATCGTTCGTATTCAAATTTCGTGCATCCTTTTTTAGTACTATGTATCGAACTACCGTCGTGATCCTTTCCTGGCTATTAATTTTCGGAGTTTGGATTATGTTAGATCGGAGGTTGCTACTAATTGTTAAGTGATTTACGAAGTTGCAAGACCGGTATGACACGCCAAATCATTCTCGTTTCTGATAAGTAAATTTCGTTTTTAATGAAGCGACGTCAAGCGCCGGAGATATCTGCGTTTTTATTAACTCCGTGGTATTTCTGTAAAAGCAGTCACTTCTTCGCTTAAATTATACCTTTATGTCACGTATTTTATGCTACCCCGAGTATTCGAATTACCAAACTTCGTACTTGGCAACAAAATAATAGAAATCGTATTTATACCTTTAATAAAATCAAAGAAATACTTTAATTACGCAATTCAGTCATTTAAATTGTTAAATTTAAATCGTTAAATCTATCCAAAGGAACGTGTCACGAGTCTCCCATTTATATTCAAATTTGCAATATTTACAATATTTATTTTAACTTTCATTTAAATAAAATCAAAATATCCTGCTCAAAAGGTACAAAATTTTAATTAAATTCTTAAATCTCTTGGAAGCAACTGTCAAGTAGATTCTATTTGGTATTTAACTCCAATCAACAATTTTCGAGAAAAATATTATTAATATTCGTTGTCTAAATTCCAAACGTCTTCGCGAAATTCTTACGTTATATTTTGTCTCTCGTTGACAGAATCATCGAAATTCCTAATTTAGCTGGTTCTAAGACGATTCGAGATCGAAGGAAGGACTGGACCCCGAAATTCACCAGTCGTTTTACATTTCCAATGTATATTAATGCACGAAGCTTATTCCGATAAAAGCAGAGCGACGAGGCGGATGAAAAAGTGACGACTTTTGTAAATATTAACGCAGGACCTCGTGGAAAAATTTACATTCGCGACGATACTGGCTGTCAATGTGGAAAAATTACGATTATTAACGGCGTATTTTACATTTCGCTGACGTTTCATAGCCAATTCGCATTCGATTGCCGATTGTCGACGACCGACGGATCGCGAAGTTGTACGTGGCCGAACCGAGCGAAACTTTCGCTTTTCAATACCGACATTTCACGATTTAGAACACCGATTTTCTCGAGTTTCGACGGGAAGAATAAAATTCGCCGTGCAACCGTGCGAAAATTCCCAATTAATTAACAAACAAATACCCCCCGTCGAATTAAACTCAACACCCAACTTCTCGATCAATTCCATAACCGATTTCATCGATAATTAAATCCGCGAACTCACTGGATACCATTTAAAAAGATGCAAAATTATTTTCTTTCGAATCTTCCGATATTTCATCTTCCAAAATTGTTCAAAACGTTTACGTCACTTCGTGAATACTTTCTTATTATTAATATTATTAAATAATTATTAATTCAATTATTTACAATTTTCAAACCGTGTAATATGACAGAGGGTATGTTTAAAAATTTATTAATATCGTTTAGCAATGTAACGTAAAATTTTTTGGAGAAGACCTTCCTGCATGGAACGTGGAGCAATAATTTCGTGCAATCGCGTTTGAATTGGGAAATTGCATTTTCCCGTCAACGAACGTGTCTGTGCTCCAATCGTGGAGGATTATTTAACATGGAGTGGCAAGGGCTCGATCCTCGATCGTGAGGACGTCGGTTCCGTCGCGATCGAGATGGAAGGATTGACGAATCGTCGGAGGGAAATCATCCCGCTGGATGAGTCACTAAATGAAGTACTGTCTTCGCTGGATTATCCTTTTTCGTCTTACAAAAGGTCGTACCGGTGACCCGACCGGTTTTCGAAGTGGTCCCTATGTTCTTGCTTGCTTGGGTCAATACACAATATGCTCGGCTAGTTCGTTTTAAATCGACAGCTTTTCGAACGGATGCACTTTCGTCGTATTTTACGAAGCGAACTGAGAGGCTGAATAATCGAGAAACGCGAGATATAATCGAAATTTTGCAGACATTTTTAGGGACATCCTCCGTGTGAATTTATTAGCGATTCTTTTTGTGCAAATGCAATTTCGTGTCTCGTTTGAAAGCTGACGACGATCATGCTCGCTTGATTTCGGCTTTTATGCCTCGGAACGACTGAACGAGATAAGAAGAATTGAATTTTCGAAAAATATTCGGATTTTCTGTATTTTTTGCTTTAATTGACAATGTGCAGTGTCAAAGTGTAAAAATGCAGACGAATCTCTGATTTTACGAAGAAAAAATGTTTGGTGGATTCATTGTCGAATTTCGAATTTTAGTTATTGCTCTGCTGTAGCTATATGATTATTGAAATTTGAAAAATGACGAATTTCAGATTTTAAGTAAAAATATTTAAGAAGTTCATCGGCGAATTTACATTTTCTGCTATTTTTCTGCTTCAGCATTAGAATTATTAAATTCATGAAAATGACGTATCGGGTTTTTGATTTTGTCTTGAAAGAAATTAGATTCAGCAATTAAAAGTGCATTGTCAAAGTGTAAAAATGCAGACGAATCTTTGATTTTTTAAAGAAAAGATGTTTAGTGGGTTCATTGTCGAATTTCGAATTTTAGTTATTGCTCTGCTGTAACTATATAATTATGGAAATTTTTAAAACGACAAATCTCAGATTTTAAGTAAAGATATTTGAGAAATTCGTCGAAATATTCGTGGATTTTTAATTTTGTTTTCAAGGAAATTAAATTCAGCAATTATGAATATAAGAAAGGTAGAAATTCTATTTAATGGATCCATTATTCTTCTACTTTGATGTTGAAATTACTGTAATATAATCGCAAAAGCCACGAATTTCTAATATCAGAGAAAGGGATCTTTACTTCTTCTGCTTTCAAACAAATCAATTAAAATAATGACATTTTAAAGCAATATCTATACTGCATAAATTCATTAACACACCTCAAATCTGAACATCGGTCTCCTGACTCGAAGGAAAATGAAATCAGTGATTAAATTATTACCCAAATTAAACATCGCTGATTCCATTTCTCTTAAAATTAAATTTCTCGATTAAATTTGAAACTAGCATTCGATAAATTCGCCACGAAATTCCCTTCTGTCATTCCTCTACTTTCAACACTGAACCACCTGAACCCACGAAATTGGCAAATTCGAGACTGCAAACCAGACGAAGCTTAAAAATTACGGAAAACATGCATCTCGTTCGTCTGCGCGATTCTTAAACGTAGAAAACCCCTGAAACGTGTCAGTTTACTCGTCACATGTCACTTGATCGTAAAAAGCTACGAAATCCGGTGCTGTGTCCCGAGAAAACACGAAAAGTAGCTGGTCTGAGCGTCACATTTTCACAAAAAGACCGCGGCCTGTACACCAGCTTGGAGCTGTCAAAGCCTAAGCGGCGCCGCTTTGACGGAAACGTCGCGTCCCGATGTTCTCGAGCACAAAAATTTCTCCGTTCTCTGTCACGGGTCCCCTGGAAGCCTCGAATAATACCGATAAACGAAAGCTGGTGGACGCGAGGGACATGGATCTACCACTGTTGGAACTTTACGATGCCCGCACAACACGCCGTGGAAGAGTCGCGACGGAACACGAACCGGGCACAGACACGTCTATTCAGCTGCTGTCAATCTTCGAACGAGTCGTAACGAGCGACATACGGGACCAGCTCCAAAACTGAACACGCAACCGGCACCAGACATCGACGACGTACGTGAACGAGAGATGCTCATACACCGGGATCACAAATGGTCGAACTTCACCATAATCTCTCGGCGAAATGGCCACAGGCTCTCTACTCGCCTGTCAGTCACCGGCACAGAGCACGACCTTTTCGGGCTCGCACTAATTCATTCATAACCATCACTGGGGGTCGGCTGTGGGCACCGGCGGTCCACGGGGTGTAGAAAATGGGGAACGGAACAGAGAGAAGAAAGAAAAAGAAGAAAAAATAGGGAAAAAGAGAGGGTGGAGGGAGAGAAGGAAGCGTAACGGAGGGAACTGCACTGTTAACCCGGCACAGAGTAGAAAAAAGCGATGCCAGGTCTGATCGATGTCTGGTCCGCGCGAAAATCGAGCTCGGAACCAGTCCCGTCGCCGAGCGGCGAATTAGAACAGGCTCGAACAAAAAAATGTCCGTATATGTATATATGTATCTCTATATACGCATCTATGTATACACATGCGTGTGTGTATGCACATGCATGACACACGT
Organism: Eufriesea mexicana; assembly: GCF_001483705.2. NCBI lineage: Eukaryota > Metazoa > Arthropoda > Insecta > Hymenoptera > Apidae > Eufriesea > Eufriesea mexicana. The sequence continues at coordinate 590,011 of NW_016909918.1, forward strand.
ACACGCATGCACACGTGTATACATATATACGTATTCGAAAGAATATTCCGGACAAAATGTACCTGTGCTGCTTGAGGTTGTCCTGCCGCTTGAAGGACTTTCCGCAGACCTCACAGGTGAAGGTCACGTCGTCCTTATGGCTGCGCTCGTGGATCATGAGGTTGTAGGGCTTCGTGAAGCGCCGCTGGCAGTACTTGCAGACGAACTCTACCGTGCACTTGGCGCGCATCTTCTGCCGGCGGCCGAACTCCCTGCCGTGCCCCTCTGTCTCCATCGGCATTATCGCGAACATCCTTATAAATTCCCACCGCTCCTTCTCTTGGTCGACTCTCTGTCTCCTTTCCCTCTACCTCCTCTCTCGCGGTCCTGCTAACGCCTCGAGTCACTCCCTCCACCGGTTCAGCCTATAAGGCGTCTCTGTCCCTCTTGTCCGACAAGGGGCCGTTTTCTCTCTTTCACGAGCTTCCTCCTTGGTCCCTCTCTCGATGCTCTCTCGTGTCGCTCTTCTCCTCCCGCGCAAACCTAGTCCCGACCGGCTAACTCCTGCGAGTGAGATCACTCGGCCTGTACCTCCTCGCGGGAACACGCTCGCTCTGTCTCTCTCTCTCTTTCTTTCTCTCTTTCTCTCTCTCTCTCTCTTTCAAAAAAACTTTCCCTCTTTCTGGCGCCTCTCTCTACCTGCGGGAAATAAAGGAGCAATGATTTTCGGATCGATTCCCGGAGACGCGACCGCCTCGATCCGCGCTGCCTGGCAACGATTACCCCGAGCCGTGGATCAACCTCGGGCTTGTCGTTTTCTCCATCCCCCCGATTCCCACCTTCGCCCAGGGTTTCTTGGATAGCACGACGGGACTTGCAGGGTGTTTGCCCAGGTTGCGATCCATAGATCTTGGGATTCGGAGAGGAGGCGACTATATTTAGGGCTCGCGTCAACCGAGCTTCGAGTCTGGTCGCGAGATCGCTCTGCCATCTTTGGGAATGATCGGAGACCCGTTGACAGGGGGTTGAGTATCGAGATCGATTTGATGGAGAGGGTTTGTTTCGTCCAGAGTACCTGGACGATGCAATTAGAGACGCTTCAAGCGCGACAGATGGTACACAGATGGCGCAGAGACTGCCAAAGACGGTGAATTTGTCGGCAGAGCGCCAAGAGTCTCCGCCGGGCCCCGGCCCCCCAACATCGATCCTCCGCAGGGCGAAACTGGGGGGTACGATAGGAAGTAACGACGTTGGAAACGAACGCAACGCCGAAGGAAGCTTATTGCTCGGCGAGTCGTCGAAAAGAGGGGTCCCGCGGAGTGGAGAGGCAGCAATAAAAAAGGCCCCCGGGGTCTGATCGCGCGGTCTGCCGCGGCCATTGTGCAGGAGCCACGTCCGGTGCTACTGGTAGCACAAGGTAAGCACACGGCGCACGCTCGAATAAAGTGGCGTGTCCGAATGAGTAATAAGCGTGGCTGGGCGTATCCCGGTTGGTTAGGTTGCCTAACGGCGGTGGGGCCTAATCGGAGCTGCGTGTTACGCACGAGTCTGCTCTACCAGCTTTTTGCTTTCCTCCTCCTCGCCACCTTTCGGCCCAAGCGCCACCAGAACTCACGGTGATTCGTGGATTCGTGATACGGAGCAACTCCATTTGTCGGCACGAAATCTCGCTTGATCCCCGATCCGTTGGCACTGTTTAGACCGTGTGGTCTGAGGATTCGCGAGTTGGGTTTCATTCGATTGCTCCGATCGGTTGGAATCGTACTTGGAGTGTGGGATTAGAGAGTTTTCATAGAGATTTATGAACAGATTCAACGGGATAAGAGGAGTTATGCCTCGGTCGGACGTCATCGATGGTCTAATCTCAGACTGGTTACCTAATTACGTGGGAGTGTGGACGTGACCATTTTAGAAAGGGTCGTTCGACTTCTTCGATTAAGCAGCAGTTTACGAGACAGGTTACTCGTCTTTTAGTCGATCTTTGAGATGGAAGATAGATTTTCGTGTATATTTTACCGTGCTTATTCATCTCTGGCTTTCGATGAAATGGAGATGTACCTGATAAGTTCTAGACCTGTTCTATCTCATTCACCGACTTATTCACCAGCCAACCGAATTCTACGAGATACTTCTACGATGATCAGTTTCGATTCTCTAATTCGTGCCAGAGAGCAGAAGGTCCTAAATTTTCAGAAGTCGTGATCCGAAATCTGTCAAGATTCTTTGAATCAATTTTGACGTGAACACTCGTTAAGCATTACGTCGAAGCTCTACCTGCCAAGTTCGTCTATGTGTCTATCGCGATCAAGAGGTCAAAGCTAATGTATGATAATGTATGATAATGCGATGTATATGGAAGCTCGCGGTTATGGTCGCGTAGTACGTCTGAGGGATTTGCGAATGAGTATACCCACGCAAATTGCGAAGCCATATGAAGCTGAATTTCGCGTTATCGAAAGGCGATCTTCGATCACCTTGGCAGGATAACAAAGGAATACTCGAAACCTCATCTATTCTAGTCGCAACTGATCTTAAACGTCACCTGAAGCTACTTTTCCAGAATGTCTGCCTAAACTGGGAGCATCGAGCGTTGGCAGGACGTTGGGGTGTATCGCTTTTATAGCTGGTCCTGCTCGCGGTCACGCCACTGTCATCGTAAAATACGATTTCGATTCATCGTAAGGAATAATGGAGTTGTTTAGGGGCCTGTGAGGTGAATACAATTATAGCGTTAAGCCGGGCAACCGAGATTTCTTAATCCTGTTAGACACGCGTGCTGCAATTCGATCAGGCTGTCGCGTTCTAAGAACAGCGATGCTAACGCGTGTTTCACTCGTGAACACGGGCACGTCCGACGAAAGTAAAGGCCCGTGTACATGTCATCAGCCGAAAGTTATCGTTTCGGTACGCTGTTGGAAACAGGCGCCGTGATTCGCATGGTTACGCGGCTGCTTTTGCTGGAAAAATTACGCTTCCTAGGTAGCCACGGACCCAAAGGCACCAGGATTAACTAGGAGCAGTCGAACAAATTTTCGACCAGGGCTATGGAAACTATGGCGAATACTAATCGCGAGCTGAAATTGGCAGCGTGACTCGAAATTCGAGGAGGAGACGATTACGATGTCAAATACTTGGAGAGGTAAAACTCTACTTTATCGAGTAGATGTTATTCAGAAACGATCATGGGACTTGGAAATAGTGATTTCTTTAGATACAATGAACCTACCTTCGATTACTGGCGATCTTTCGATCACTGACTATGAGATTGCTATCAAAGAAGATTCTTTTTCGTGTCAAATACCCTAGAATGCTAAACTCTTCCTAGATCTTCAAATTCTGCTCATCCTATTTCAATCCTAGAACGATGACAGTAATCTGCCAACTTGTCTAATCCTTCTAACACCTAAATAGTCACTAGGACGATTCTCTGCTTCATTACCTGCCTCAGAATCTCACTTCGCTCAGAGTACCAAATTGACACCAGCTTGCGACACCTCGGTGAGTTGGACGGAAGAATCTACCAGTTGATCACGTTCGGAACAGTACAGAGTCTCGAAGACCTGTACCTTCCACTCGACTCGATCCTCTGTCAAAGGATTTACCCCAAACACTCCGGGCGCCGAGGTACCGAGCCACTGGGCCGTTCGCCGACTCAGCGGGCCCTTCCCTCCGACAGACGCGCTCTTTCACGGCGGACAGGGATTCCTGCGACAGTCAGCGAAGACAAGAGGCCCCCGCGTTTACGCTCGGTCCCTCGCGAGCAAAAGGACGGAGGGCACGGATGAAGAGGCAGCCAATCAAAGGAGGACGGAGTGGAGCCAACCAAGAAGCTCGCTCGACGTGCGTGCACCCGTTCTCGTATGTATGGAGGAATAAAGAAGGGAGCAGTAGCCTTCGTTCGTTCGCCGGTAGCCAACCAAAGAGGAGCTGCTACTGTGCACCGCCCTACCGCTGACTACCGGTTTTCGGCCAGTCGCTACTGAACCTCCACAGAAATCCACCAAGCGGAACCACACCCTCCTCCTCTGGATCGACGTGGTGCCCTGGTACTGGAGAGTACGCGGGCGAAAAGTGGAAGGGTCTGTCTGTCTGGGAAGGGCGACTTCCTATTACGATTCCTCTCTGCCACCCAATGAGAAGGGAGACATGGAGGCGCTCATGGTGAAACTTTTCGGATACCGGGATCTTGCTCCAAGGGGCGAAGAAAATTATCGAAAGGGTGAAGAACCTCGACATCGAAGCATTTCTAACAGTTTCCCGAAGTTTTTATCTAGAAGAGGTTGGTAACTTAGTGACTGGAAGTCTCAAGATTCTAGAATAGCGAGATTCTGACTATTGTTAGGTGAAATGCACTTGCATCTACGAATAGTGGAGGAATAATTACTCGAAGACCTGGTATCAGAGACAAAAGATAGGAATTTAGTCAAAAATTTAGAATTTTTCGTTCTATTCTTGAATCTACCAGTGCAATGCACAAATCTGCTCCAAATCTCACTCAATAATGTGTCAATTGCAATGAGAAATGTCTTTGGATAATGATATCGATCCCTTTATTTGTATCATTTATTTATATAAATTACACGAGGTGGAAGATTTCGATTCGAGGTATCAATTTGAGATAGTAGGTGTGGAGTAGAATCAGGGTCCCCGAACTCGAAACAAAATGTCGAAAACGACGGTGCTGGTTTGAGAGCGTTCGACGAATAAAAGATTCGGGTACAGTGTAGCCTGGTAGCCAATCAAAATGAACCAGCTACCGTGTACCGCCCTGTGGCACGCTACCGGTTTTGGACCAGTCACCACGAAGACTCGAGAGACATCAACGAATGTGGACCACACCTTTTCCCGCCCGCGCGATTCGAAGCACAATGAAGCGCGAGATGGGACTTGGGCCTGACCGACGAAACGCGATTCTCGAACTAGATAAAACCGATCGAAACCCCTAATTCAACGATTCGATATCCGATCTCTGGAATCGATAGTAATCGATTGGAAATGTTACCGAGGTACAACTAGTACCTGTCTATTGGAACAAATGACACGAATAATCTCGATGCAACGGTGTCATCTGAACATCATCACCGTGTCATACAAGAGCAAACTATCGCAAAGAAGAGGAGACTATAGGAAAGAAAAAATGAGGAAAGTGTGACTTACCGGTCGAAGCAGTGAGCACACGCTCGCTCCTTAGTTCCCTCTGCGCAGTGCTTGACGGACTTCTGGTGAAATAAACGTTCCGTGGAATTGTGGAAACTGGCCAGCGATACGGTGCGTTTCTATCCGCGTACAGGAGCGAGAGAGAAAGAAAGAGAATCCTTGAAACTGGTTCGAGAAGTCGATTCTCTATTCGATTCTCTATTGAACGTGTGTCGGGATGCTGTCTTCCGGGCTGACAGGTCTGGACCGTTTGGGTGCGCGGCGTCGACTGAAGCTCCGTTTGCCCGCTCGGTTCGCTGGTAGCCCGAATAGGTAGGCACACCAGAAGACGGTAGGACGCGGTGTGTAACCGCCAAAGGTCTCCTTCGTCGTCGTCGTCTCGCTTCTTCTGGTTGGAGGACCGGGAGACACCTCCCTACCGAACCAACTCACCGATGCCCACCAGTTGTGTCGTTTGTTCGTGTGAGCCTCTCTCGATTCTACCAGAAACGCTCCAGGATCTTCCTTCCTTGAACAACGCTGCCGCTAGTAGTAGTATTAGTAGTAGTAATCGTACTAGTAGTAGTAGTAGACGTAGTAGTAGTAGTAGTGGTGGTAGTGAAGAGAAGCGCAGAAGAGGAGGCGAGCATTGGAGGATCGCGGAGGAGGAACGGGAGCAGAAGAAGGAAAAGGAAGAGGAGGCTAAACGAAGAGGAAGACGCGTTCCTTATCCCAAGCTTGTCTCTCTTTCTTTCTCGTGTCCTTGTCTGGCCAGTCGCCGAATAGCAGCGCGGTTATTCACAAATCCTTCGACGACGCGGCTTCCTGAGCTCCTGGGAGAGTGCTCATCCGCCCTCCCCTTACTCCAACTGTCCCTCGAGTTGCTCCCTCTCTTCCACGATCCCTTCCACCGGCCCGATGGGACCGCCCTCGTAACCGTTGGATCAGAGCATCCCTCTTCGCCCACGCGAAGACCCTTTTCGAAACGGTCTTCCCACTCTTCCGAAGTGTAGGTTTCACCGAGGATCGACCGCGACCAACAGACGACCTGTCGCCGTGGTCGTCCTCGAACAGCGGCCGAAACGAGTCCGCGTCGTGTGTCAATCTGCTCGCCCACGCGAAAAAGCGGATCAGCTGGAATCGGTTCCTGGAAGAGGATCCGCGGGAGCGGTGATCTCTTTGTCTCTATCGAGGCCTCTCTCGAGGCCAGAAAGAGTGACGCTGACGAAGGTGTGGGAGGAGGCGGAGGTGGAAGGAGCGTGCAAGAACGAAGAGCGGGGGCTGACACGATGCCGCGGGGGTTCCCAGGGCACGTGGGAAATGCACAGTAGTCGATGTCAATCCCCCCACCAGCGCGCCGCCAGCGTGGGTCCTGTCGGCCCCGTCGAACCCCACTACGCCAGCGACGGGCCCGGAGAGCCATCGCCAGCGTGCCGGGCACCGCCCAGCGAGATCTCGCGGTATCGCTTCATTGGACGATTCAATGGGCTATCGCCTCCTTCGCGAGCCACCGGGATGATCGAGTGGTGGAAAAATTCCACGGGAAAGGCCCGGTGGATCGCGAGGAAGAAGGAGCGAGCGAAGAAGACCAGTGAGCGATCGGCAACAAAGAGAACGCCGACGTACCGCTTGGAATCCGATTGTAGCCACCGGGCAGCGTCTCGGTCCGTGGATCCAGCCGGATGAAGACGACAACGATGACGAGGAAAAGACGTTTCCAAAGAGTCCCCCCGGACACGGGCTGCCTTCGTCCGATCTCCTCGATAGGAATATTTAGGGGACGATGATGAAAACCTCGGATCCGTGGCTAAAGGATTAGGTTTCCGAGATTTTCTACGAGATACACGCGGAAATTGATGACAGCAATTCCGATGCTGACACCGTCGGCGGAATTTACGACAGCCACCGGACTGCGGTCCGGATGAAAGACGATGACGAAAGGCATCGCTGAGCTTTGCTGACTTGCTCGCGCGATCATCGCTCCTTTCGCGGTCAACTCTTCCAGAAATGTCGGTGGTCTTGCCGACTGCTGCAGTTCTTTGGAAATTCAATAAGGGTCGCTGTAAAATCACCTTAAGCGAATGGATGGAGATTCGTCTATTGTCTATCTAGGGACTTCCTTCGAGCGCATTGATTTCTATAAACTTACAGGGAGTGTGCACGTCTTTCGGGCCATTGATTTAGTTGAAACTTTGCAAGTTTATAGATTTAGTCATCCGGTTTAAGAAAATGTCATCCGGTTCATGAAAATAACTACTTTGTAATTTTGTAGATATTTATGATTAAGGCTTTATTATTCTTAACTAGAGATTCCTCCAAATAGTTGTCGATAGTTATCAAGAGACATTGTGGCCTAACGACAATGTTCAGAAATTGTCATCAGCATGAAAATTTTCGAGTATTGCCATCAGGCCACAACGGTGCTTGATAAATATTCGAAATAAATCTGTAATTAAGGCAATAATAAAACTCTAATCGTAAATATCTTGAAAACTATCAAGTAGTTAACCTTATACTGATACATTTTTGTTGTACTATTGTGCCACAGTGGATATACTGGGTACAAAATAATATACTCGGTATTGCTCTTTCGCGATATATTTATACAATTTCTCTATACGGATTCTAAATACGAACTGGCTCGATTACCATTCCAGATTCTGGATACATCCAGCACGCACACGTACACAATACACGCAATACATAACGTTCGAACAGTTAATGGAAGATATTGCGATGTAAGATCGTCGATAATATAGATCTAACAATTTTATTAAACTGGGTGACCAAAATTTACAAACCGACCAAATTTCCGCTAAATCTATGATCCGAAGCACTGTCTACTTGTTAGCATAATGCGTACCATGAGAGATCTAACTCTATTTTCTTGAACTGGGTGACTAAATCTACAAATCTGCCAAATTTCCACTAAATCTATGACTCGAAGCACTGTCTACTTGTTTGCATAATGTGTACCATGAGAGATCTAACTCCGGAACGGGTACTTGGCTGTCATCCACGCTGCGTATCCACGTTTCCTTTGACAAAAATTTGTCTACAATATATTTCCTAGTAATATATAACAATAGTAATCGCGATGTCTACCTTTGAACTTATGAATGAGTTGTCATTGACGAATCTAACGATAGAAAATTCAAACGCGAAGCTAATATTTTGTCATTGTATACTCATTTGAACCATCTCGTTGACAATTTTGTGTACGTAAACGAAGAAAATAGTCACGGAATAACAGAGATGGAATGACGTACTCGTTTGACATTAGGATACAGAATTCACCTCTGAGTACCGTAGTTAATTAAACGAACGGTATTCAAACGCGAGAATTCCGTTTCCCGAGCTTGTGCTTAGTTTATGACCGCACGAGTTACGTAAACTTAATAGGATTGAGACAGAAACCGGTCGATAAAACCGTGGAATAACGAACCGAACGGTAAAGCGAACGCTGATAATAAAATCGTGGGTTATCACTGGTCGTAATGAGTTCGAGGAGAAGCGATAAATCTTCGAAATTCCACGGGAAGAAAGCACGTGAGGCTGTAAGAATGAAACAGGCAAACTGAAAGTGCGTGCAGGTCGAGGGAATTGACAGGCGACGAACCTGTGATAAGGATGTTTGAGGAGGACGTATTACTGGAAACTGTGCAAACAACGATCTCAAATATAATACCTCGGGGTTGAGGTTTGCTTTATTGAGTTCAAAGAAGGAAATAGAGGAAATTAAGAATTTATTGCGCGCTTGTGGACTGTTATTTATAGCAAGTACTGAGCTGACTTTTAACCCCTTATAACGCCACATGATTGAGGAGAATAAAGATATATATATGTAAATATATATTTTTTAATTTTATATCGTGTGCTTTCCACTTTATTATTTATGTTTAATTGCCATATAGTTGTTTCAACTGTATATATAGTTGGATTATCCATTTAGGGAAATTACTAGCTTCTAGACTGTCAGAACGAAGTAGAGTACAATCGTTTTCTGCATGAAGAAAGGTTCCAGTTATAGAGGATCATCACTATACTACCAAATTGTAATATAGTAGGTACCTATATCTGACTTTTAACCTCCTGTAACGCCACATGGTTGAGGACAGTATATATATATATTTTTTTAAATTTTATATCTTGTGCTTTCCACTTTAATACTTATGTTTAATTGCCATATAGTTGTTTCAAGGTTGGATTATCCGTTTGGAGAAATTATTAACTTTTAGATTGTCAGAACGAGGTAGGGTACAATCGTTCTCTGCATGAGTAAAAGAAGGTTCCAGTTATAGAGGGTTATCACTATACTACCAAATTGTAATGTAGTAGGTACCTATATCTGACTTTTAACCCCCTGTAATACTACATGATTGAGGAGAGTATATATATTTTTTTAAATTTTATATCTTGTGCTTTCCACTTTATTATTTATGTTTAATTGCCATGTAGTTGTTTCAAGGTTGGATTATCCGTTTGGAGAAATTATTTTTAGATTGTCAGAACGAGGTAGGTACGTAGTATAGTTTTCTGCATAAGGAAGGAAGGTTCCAGTTATAGAGAGTTATGCAATGCAATGAAATAATGTACTTATGACTATGCCAAGTGCTTTGACACTTAAATTTAAGATTTTTCAAAAAGTGGAGTTAATCCATTTGTGCAGTGAACGGTTCACATAAAACCAATACTCGCATATACGTAATATAATACCACTTAATAAATAATAATAATAATGCCTAAATATACTATACACGAATAATAATAATTAAAGTGCTGTGATGAAGACGCGATGAAATAGTTAAATATAATCACCCTCCTCTGTCAACAAAAATTACTATTAATTTTTCCAAAGGTAACTCTGTATTTTCTATAGTTAGAAAAACAAGATTCTGAAATTCGCCATTTTGTGTTCCATTTTTAGTTTAATTTCGACGTCTAATTTCAATAAATTATTAAATTTTAAAGAGTCCAATTTTACAAAATAATGGTGACTATAAATGAATATAGAAGGTAAAGATGGCGGAAGCTGGTACGTGTATTAATAACACGGAATTCGAAGCAACGTGCAAACATTGCAAATAACAAATGGTTTCCATGATCGCCTGGCGCTGTTTGCTCAAATCTATTCACTCGTTTGCGCAATGATGATCCCTTGGCATTATGTAATATAGAGTTTAGAAAGACAGCGTACAACGTACGTGTCATTAGCGACGGTATGACACGAGTTACGTAAAGTTAAAATCAGCTCGATCACTTAGGCTGGGCTGTACGCGAACTTTGCCTGCGTCTAATGGCTAGTAGTATGAGCAACCTAATCAGACGAAGAAGCAGGAGAATGGGGATTTGCGACGTACGACAGAAAATGTAAGAAAAATGGAATATTTTGTAACATCTATAACATCGATTAAATTATTTATTTGGAAACAATAATTTTTCTTTTCTTGAACATGGGATATGGATAAATAAGAATTTTAAATGAAGATAAATAGGAATTTTACACTTCTTTATTGCATGGTTACATTTTTATTAAAAATGCGTATACTATTAATTACTTTATTTTTGTCGACGTTTATGAAGAAATTTCTTGCTGACAAATTACTCAAATATATATATAATTGCTTAATTATAATTAATTATTGTAACGTTTATAAAGGAGAATTCTTTCATTTAAGAGATATAAGTGTTGTAATTTTTTAATTTTGTAAAATATTATGCTATAGAAGATTGTTGATATTAATGACTTTTAAGTGTGGTAATAATAAATTTGGGAATATTTGATTCTTAATCTTCCAAAATTTGCAATTAATATTAGGTAAAAGTGTTCTGAATAAACATTCTTTTATATCATCTTCCTGAATTTCTCAAAACTAAATGGCTGGTATATTCGTGACATAATACATTAATAATTCTTGCTAAATATCCCAACAGATCTCCAATATTATTAACACTACCAAACTATTAAACAAGTAATTTACAATGGAAATGTTTCACACCAAACTCTTCATTTCACTGTCTACCATTTAATAAAAACTAATACGATCAAAACTAATTTCAATTTTTACCATAACATGTTCTTCGAACGTTCTAAAAATTATAGATCCTGATTTAAAAATTATATGCATGTACCTAACTTATTTATAAGTATTGAGATACCTCTGTGTTTTCATCCATGATTGGCTGAAGATGAGGATGTGAACATGGACTCACATGATTATTAAACATATGAAATAATTATTATAAAGATGCAATGGAAAATACAACACGTAATTTCTGTAACTTGATCTATAACAGAGAAAACTCGATAATAGGTATATCGATACCTTTAATTCCTTACTATCCAGAAAATTACCATCTACACAACCTATATATAACCTAAAAGAGAGCAATCTTAGAATAGGTAGTACTTAGAAATATTTATATTATAGAGTTAGAGTTATATTATATTATATTTATAGAGTTAGTACTTAGAGGAAAGTTCGTGCCGATTTTCGATAGGTGTTACAAGGACAGGTCTGACAAAAATTGATGAAGCTTGGTTAGAATATTCTACCCCATCCACTGGATTCACCAGACCTCCCCACTTCCCTGATTTCCACCTATTTCGATCATTACAAAATTCCCTTAATGAACAAAATTTTAACTCTTTGGTCGAGATAGAAAATCACACGTAAAAGTTTTTCCCTCAAAAACCTAAGACATTCTAAAAAGACAGAATTTTCTAGTTGCCTGAAAGATGGAGGAAGGTTGCAAAACAAAATGGCACCTATATCATTTAATAAATGTATATTAAAATTCAAATCTCCCGCGTTTCAATTTTCCTTCAAAGTCGGCACGAACTTTCCAGACAATCCAATACATATGAATAACTCTTTCTGATTCTAAATCGATCAGTTCCACAAAACGAAAAGCAGAAATCTATTCGAAACACAGGAAATTAACACGTCGAGTGCTATATAAGTCCCTGAGGACTTCCTGGGACTGACAGCAAACTTTTCGTTTGGTCGACATTTGTGCATGAGACCAGCATTGTCAAGGGTTAAATTATTACTGACAATTAATATATTGTAAATACTAAATTCCCTCTGCTGAAGTAAATCTTCACACTTCCCTGACTTTCTCTGACTGATCGTCTCTTGGTGATCGTTTTTCGCCTTTCTGGCATTCCCCACTCCATTATCTTCTGTTTATAATTTGCATATTTGTGCATTGGCTGCACCATTCTCACCATCGTCGAATGTCCAAACGACAAAGTGAAACGAAGTAATCTTCTGTTCATACTCTTCAGCATACCTAAGCGCTCGGCATCAAGTGCTCACTCGCTGCCGCCTGAGCGGAAAGTATAGCAAAATCGGCGCTGCGCTCAACACTCAACCGATGTCAACTATCGTAGCTCTATAATCCGAAGAATTTCAAGAGCAGCGTTAATCACGTTAGCCTATAAACGACTCACATCTGCACAAACTCCCGAGAACTGAGATTAACCACCTAACCTAACCAGGCTCCATCGCGTTACCCAATAATCTCTCCGAGAACCCTAACACCGTTTCTAATCTAACATTCTTAAACCCTGCAACCAACGATATCCTTCGTTTCCACTCCATTATCCATCCACCCACACGAATTCCTGAAAAATTGAAACAAACCCCAGGTACCCACCTGACATGTCTGCCAAGAATCAGTCTAACCTCAAATCCAACCTCCCCAAGCTCTCTCGCGATCCTATTCATCCAACAAATCTATCAAATCCATCAAATTCACCCCAATCCTACCCGAGACATGTCTGATTCGTGACCAAAGAGGAAACAGGAGAAAGAGGAGGAAAAATAGGAAAATGGAGGTCGATCGACGAGCATGAAGGAGCAACGCGTATTCGGTGAGCGGCGATAGATCACAGAGAGGCCGCCGTGTTGGCGCAGGAAACGGAAACTGGCGGAAACAAAGACCTGGCAAACAGACGGCATCCCATGGGGAATGTTACCAGGGCAAATAGCGCGCGTCCTCGCTATCGGCCGGTCCGCGACAAATATTGTCACGTCCGTGGCACGAAGGAGAAAAAAAGGAAAGGTACCCCGGCTCGTTTCGACCTACGGGGCCCCGTGGGCCGATAGATTAGGCCCTAGCCACACGATACCGTGAACGCCATCACCTTCTGCCCGTGGGCAGAGATAACGAGGAACGATCGAGACAGGTCCACGTCGAATTAGCAGGTAGGTCCCGAGCTTCAGCATCGACGAGGGTCCCGGGCTGGCTGCTACGCGCCAGGATACTTTTTTTCGGGCCCACGGATGTAGATGTTAGTGATAATATATAATCAGAGCGTGCAGTTCAGTTTAGCGTATGATTACAGGCCAAGCCCGATTAATCTTGCCCGATATTGGTCGGTATTGCTTAATGATATCGCTTGAAAGAGGGAATCGGCCAGCGTTCGACAGCCACGTGTGAATTTTTCATGCAAAGAGAGGAGACCCGGATGGGACTCTTTCGCCGGTTTTCGGGGGACTTTGGGGTTGTTCATGGGAATGAGAGGTTCTCTTGAGTTCCTTCAGGGTGGATCGTCGAGGTGTGATTAACCCTTGGAAATATTACGAGTTTAACTCGGTAGGTGTTCTTCGTGTCAAACTATTCAATAATGGCTAATTATATTAGGTTAAAGTCACCTGAAGTTTTGTCGAATTCACTATACTTTCCAGACTTAATACCTAATTCTATCATCCTGAGAAGTTCATAAATAACGATGAAAATGATATTGTTAGTTAAATATAAATAAATTTGTTGGAAATGTATTATTTTCTTTTACTTCAAAAACGGATAGAACTTTTCGGTAGACCTAATATATATTATAATACTATTTAGGGAGATTAAAGTTATACTTAATATGCTCTAACGTGGACAAATTTGTGAGTAAATAGATAAACTGATAAGAATATTTATTGAACACAATAACAGCACAACATTAATTATAATTGAAACTCATAAAATAAATTCTCTTCTAACTGTGATATATTCTCTCGAGGACTATCTCACACACGACTATTTGTAATGACTGTCATTCACCTACTGATTGTTTTTCGCGACTCCCTGTCATACTCGTCACACACACATTCTTCCACACAAACATTCCTCATACTCATACCACACATTCTATGACAACCACTACAACAAAATTTATACTAATTTATACTAATTCTATTGGAATTCTAATTTTCTAAAATTTTTGCATAATTTTGTATGTAAAGAATGTAATAGACATATTGCTGTTAACTTAAATAGAATATTTTCCCCATGCACAATTTATCATGTATGATTTATGGTAAATCATATCCTAAGGATAGCTTGAAATTTGTTTGGAAGATGGTCACTGGAATATGTGTTGTTTTATAATTAATTCTTGAGAGGAATTGCATTTATTAAGCTAAGCAAATATTCTGTTTAGGTTGATAGAACTGAATATATTGATAGAAGTGAAGTGAGTATAATCATCGATTAGGGGGTTCTGTTTAAATTGATAGAAGCGAATATAATTGTAGTTGATAAATAGGTTATGGAGAATAACTCGGTATCTTTCATAAAATCCATCAAAAATTTCATACATAAGAGCTTCCAAAAAGAAATATCAAAGACATGCAAGCAGAACATTCGTCAAAAAATATTCCTTCATTCCCAATAAAATAAAAATACCAAATACCCACTACCTGTACCAAAAGAACCAAAGAATTCGCCCAATTAAAACAACAGAATCGATATGAAAGGTACATACTCTAAAAATTCCATAATCCTCCATTGTTTTCCTGTTTAAAATTATTAAATTATCAATTTTCAAAATATTGTATATTTTACGTTCTTATTCGTTGCTTTCATCTTCGATCCCGTCGTCTCAGCAAATCTCTATACTTCTGCAGTAAACAGCAACATATAAATTGACATGTGGTACATTACTTACTTTGAGAACTATTCTAACCTCTCAGTAATTCACAAATCGATCTTAATTTTTCTAAACGAGATCGTGTGGAGTTATATCGATCAATCCTTATCGTCGAAGGAGGTGACGGAAGATTTTTCGGGCCACCCAGTCGCCGAGGCAGCCCGATGTGTCTCATAGCGTTGTCAGACACGACAATAATAAGTGTCTCCCGGAATGGCGGCTACATCAAAGCTCCAGTCGCGTTCTTGGTCGGCGCGAAGTCGCGGGTCGCAGATACGCAGACGCGCCCAATGGGAACGCGTCTGTATGCACACGACTCTGCTACGTTTCCTAATGGTTCTTTCACAATTGGCCATTTCGCAATCGCGTTAATCTTCTTTTTTCTGTCTCTTTTTCTACGCGGCGCGATTTTATGGTAGGAAAGCCACGCGATCCATTCGTACGCGCAGGCGCGAACGCGAACGCCGCGTATTGGAGGAGCTGCGAATCTGTTTAGCTTGTAGTTCGTGCTTCCGTGTCTTTGACCCTTCTCTATGAAAATTGACAGGAGAGTTGCCGGTATTTTGCGCAGTATTTTGTTAAAGTACTTTGATAACATTGATTGCAGTTGTATAAAAATTGTACAGAGTTATATAGAAGTGTATAGAGTTGTATAAAATTGCAAGGATTTGTATAGAGTACTGTAAAATTCTGTAGAATTGTATACAGTTGTATAGGATTGTATAAAACTTTATAGAATTATGTAAAATCGTATAGATCTGTATAAAGTTGCATAAAATGCTATAAAATTGTATAATGTTGTATACAAAGCTGTATAGTATTATATAGAGTTCTTGTATATAATCGCAGAGAACTGTATAGTGTTGTATAAAATTCTATAAAATTGTATAGAATAGTATAGGATTGTACAGAACTGTATAATATTGTGTAAAATCGTATAGAATTTTATTAAACTTTATAGAGTTGTATAAAATTCTATAAAAATGTTTAGAGCTGTATAAAATTGTTTAAAATTGTATGATGTTTTAAAGAATTGTACAAAACTGTTTAGTATTGTCTAGAATTGTACAGAAGAGGATAGGACTGTATAGAGCCATGTAAAAGTCTGTAAAATTATACAGAATCGTGTAGAAGTCTACAAAATTCTATAGAGTCGTATAGCATTGTTTAAAATTGTACAGAATTATACAGTGCTATATAGGCTTCTGTAAATTTGTGTAAAAGTGTATAGAATCGTGAAAAATCACATAGAATTGCATATAAAACTGTATAGAGAAATTCAACAGAAATTCCACCATTGATCAACAATGGTTGCTCGATTTGTTTCCATGATAAAAATTTCGAATAAATTATGTAAATTTTATTACTGCTAAAAGGAGTAGGGTACAAATGGCTATTTAATAACACTAGAACTATTAAGCCCATCGAAATAACTGGTTTCCAATTTTTTGTTTCTATAGTTACTGAGAGCTCACAGCTGTTTGTAACAAAAGTAATATTAAGTTTCATTAAATCAGAGAAGGAATGAGGAATCTATATACCTACTTGCTTTCATCATGCCATTTTAATTATTCTTATGCAGGTATGTATATTATTTCTAGGTGCACATTATACGTTGGCAGTTCTAATGTTGATATGGGCACCAGTAATTATGAAACTGATCTATATCACATATATTTTCCTTCAAAATACTAAAATCTCTGCATTTAGGTAAATTAAGAAATGAATTACACAATTAAAAATTTAATCCAATATTTTTTATTTCTTCTTCAACTAATTTGCAAAAATAAGAAACAAAAATCTTAACATAAGTGATGAATTAATTTTCTTTAGATATTTTACATATACTATTTATTTATACCATTTAATATTTATACAGATAATGATACATTTTGTCAGCCACGATTTTGAGTTCTGAATTTTCTTGTGGGTGAAAAAGAATGAAGACATATTGATGTTTTGGCAATAATTATGTAATTCATATCATTGTTAAAAATTTGTTAGTTATTCAAAAAATTGGAAACTGAAGTTTCTCTACATTTTTCCAAGCATTTTGTTATTATTAACGAAGGTCTATTGGTTAGCCTATGAATTGCTGATATTAATGAAAGGTACTTATTCATACATGATACAAATGTTAAAAACAATTGCATTTTATAGCAAAATATCTTGATAATAATTATTTTACTTTCTTAATTAACTTTCTCCATTTAATTATCTCCTTTACTTGGATTCTGTGTTTGAATTGTATTCTAAAATTGCATCTCGATGACACCTCTCGTTTGTACCAGTCAATGTAAACAATTAATAATAATTATTTTAATTTCTCTCTTTCTTTTTATTTAATTAGTAATTTTTTATTAATAGTTATAGAAAGTATAAGTTCAGAATTAAAAATCGAAATCCTCAAATTTACCTTTAAAGCAGTAATTGATACATCTATCCTCTAATATTAAATTATATTTATAACAAATTATAAGCGAAATTCTTTCGAATCTAATTTATTAATAATCCTCTAATATCTAGCATAAAATAGGTAGAATATTAAAATAAAGAATATTAAAATATTAAAATAATAAATATATTCAGAATAAAAATATTCTGATTACCCACACCTAAGTAAAAAATATAAACATATTTATTTAACGATAATAAATGCACGTTATATAGTGAATAAGTTTGCATATTTAGAAAATAAGACGTATTATAAAATTTTGTAATAATTCCTAGATTGTCCAACTTTATCGTAGTATGGATCTAAAAATCTCGTTACAATCGTATCTTTCATCGCAAAATATGTTATATAAATAGATTGGCGAAATAAAGAAGCACTGTTCATGGAATTCCGTTTTTATCAATACACCGTTGTTCCGCCGTTTGTACTTTATATTTTTAATCCACTGTCGGACGTTAACAAAGCATAATTCCATAATTGCGGCACTTTATTGTCCATCGTTATCAGTTGCACTTGTTAACAACTCAGATAAAGAGATTACTTTCTAAATGCTCGCTGATAATCAAAATAGAACGCACACCGCTGAATCACGCTTCGTGTTTTATCGAGATTCCACTGGAAATTCTCGAAAATTATTTTTATCTTCGTTGTACAGGTATTTTCAATTAAATTATGTTATTACTCGTAGATAAATTTACATCAGTTTTCACTTGCCTTGTTAAGATGCTTCCAAGTTTGCTTATGTTTGTTGACATTTATTGCCGTACTTATTTATATACTATAATATACTATAATACACAGGGATCATCTAAATACAATTATTTAGTTGTTAGAGAATCAATAAGAGATTGTTTTATCGTGAATATAAAGCATTAAGGAATGTTCAAAATTTCTCTATTTAACTAATTCTCACCAATTTCTTTAACAGAGAGTATCAACGAAGAAATCATGTATATACTTATAATAAATGATATAATAGGGTTTTTCAAAAATTGAATTTTTCCACTACGAATAAATATTGTAACAAACAAGATTTAATAATTTACCACTAAATTTTTCTAACAAATGATGCAAAAATCGCTGATTCAAAATCAGTAATAATTGATACAGAAAACTCTTTCAAGAAACAAAGATCCTTCATTGCAAAAAAAATTGCAAAGGAGGTTTTCTAACAATTTTCTAACAAATTTATTTAATAAACAATACAAAAAGTTTCCTCAAGAATTCCCATATACCTGATACCAATCGAAGAATAATCGATATAGGAATGAAAGATTCTTCGTCACAGAAAAATAATAAAAAATGTTGAACAATGCACCAACAAATTTTTCTAAAAATCAGTACAAAAGTCTTCAATATTGTACATACACTTGATATGAAATAAAGAATAATAGATACAGAAAAATTTTTCAGGAATCAAAACTTCTTCTCAAAGAAATGGTAAAAGAGAAATGGTAAAAGAAATTGTAATTCATTAACAAATGTTTTTAATAAACAAGCACAAAAATTCTGCAATGTTGTGCTTATACGAAATGAAGAATAATAGATACAGAAAAATTTCTGAGGAATCAAAGCTTCTTCATCTGCAGAAAAATAATAAAAGAGGTTCAACAATGCATTAATAAATTTTTTAAATAAAAAGTACCAAAAAAATCCCCAATAATTCTTATAAGGTACAAAGCGAATAATAAACGATACAGAAACGTTTCTCAAGAAAAGAAACGTCTCCATTAGGAAAACGAATGACAAGAAAGGCATGTTCGCGTTGCTTAATGTGGACGACGCTTAATCGAGGGCCCACGGAAAGGTACCACGAACAGTTCGCTCGCATAATGGGCATAGGACGAACCCGAGAAGAATCGTGGACTAAAGCCGCACCTTGTGCTGGCCACGTAAGTATGCGACGTGCACACGTTATAATGCTACGCCCGCGAACGTATACGGGAGAACTAAGGTTACCGCGACCACCATAGCGTTCCATGGAACCACGCTTTCACCTACGATCATCCACCCCCGTCGCGTTCACCTGGTCCACTCCAATCTCCAAATATTCTTCGATTATTCGAATTTTGGAAAATTCGTGTGTGTAGAAAATGTTGAGAATTTGTTATATTTGGAGAATTTTGGAAAATTGGTGTATCTCTAAAATTTCGGGAACTTATTCTATTGGGAAAATTTTGGAAAACTGCTGTATCTGTAAGATTTCGGGAAATTGTTTTATTGGAAGAATTTTGGAAAATTGGTGTATCTGTAAAATTTGGGGAAAATGTTCTATTGGAAGAATTTTGGAAACTTGGTGTATCTGTAAAATTTCGGAAAAATGTTCTATTGGAAGAATTTTGGAAACTTGGTGTATCTGTAAAATTTCGGGACATTGTTTTATTGGAAGAATTTTGGATAACTGCTGTATCTGTAAAATTTCGGAAAATTGTTTTATTGGAAGAATTTCGGATAATTGCTGTATCTGTAAAATTTCGGGAAATTGTTTTATTGGAAGAATTTTGGAAAATTGGTGTACGTGTAAAATTTCGGGAAATTGTTTTATTAAGAGAATTTTGGAAAATTGATGTATTGGTACACTTGTGTCAAATAACAGTGACAATCAAGGAGTTTAATTTAGAAGCAACCCTTGTCAATTTTATCGATATTTTGGGAGAGGAAAATATATTCTACCATTTTGGATTTATTTTTATAGAACTGGTTATATAGTTCCTGTATTAAATGTACATATATATGTGTTATATATGTTATATATTTCATCCTATATTATAATTCAGGAGATACATAGATTTTTATAATAAAGTTTGCATGGTGGTGTGAGTTTTACTTGTGCGAGTATCACAACGGCTTATTATTTAAGAACTCATAGTTTATTTCAAAATATTGGAAGATTATACAGAATTTATAAATTGCACTGTCAAAAATTACCCTGTATTGATGTTCAAATTTGTAGAATATTATTCAATATAGATTTTGGTATGCAGCGTATGCTAATTACATCATTATAATTATAATTATAAAATATTAACATCTGAATTGAATTAAAATATCTCGAAGATGATATAATACCTAATCGATTTAGTAATACCAACACGTTTTGAACGTGTTTCTATAAATTGCTATTTAATTCTCTTTTTTCTTCCTCAAAAAGGAAAGAAAGGAAAATATAAAAGAATATTAAATTTCTTTATTTTTTCTTTTTTTTCGAAATTGTAAAACACGATTAGGATATTACGAACTATAGATGTGCAAAGATACGCGTGAAGAACGTCGTGTGACTCTACCACCTGAGATTTGAGTATGCAAATTTCCCCGAAGCGTTTCAAAGGGAGATAAGAAGCCCAGGTGTGTCTTTTGTTTGCTGATTGAAGGAACACTTTTGTTAGACCGCCAAGATACCATCAAACCGACGACCAAGATATCACGTAGCGTTTAATTTCGATTTTCACCTCATCCGTCCATTGCAAATCAGTCTTCTCTCCATAATTAGTAAAAATTAATTATAAATGACGTACACTTGACGTACTATAAATATTATTGAACCACATCAAATTACACAAATTCATATCTGCAATTGAAACTTGAAATAAATAGATATTCTTAAGAATAGAGAGTAAAGAATACAGCAAATTTCGTATCAAATTCGTATTTAAAATAATTGAAGAGTTTCCTTTAAAAAATTCCCTAGCTTTATACGATATTTCTCTGAAATTCATATATGATAAATTACCATATATGAAAAATTATTCTGCCAAGGTGAATACAGCAAATTTCATATCAAATTCGTATTTAAAATAATCGAAGAAGTACCTTTAAAAAAGTTTCTAGATTTATGCAATATTTCTCTGAAAATTGTATATAATTAATTACCATACGTGTAAAAATACTCTACCAAAATGAATACAGTATATTTCGTATCAAATTCGTATTTAAAATAATCGAAGAAGTACCTTTGAAAAAGTCCCTAGTTATATACAATATTTCTCTGAAAATCGTCTGTGATAAATTATCATAAGTGTAAAAATATTCTGCCAAAGTGAATGCAGCAAATTTCATATGAACCTCGTATTTAAAATAATCGAAAAAGTACCTTTAAAAATGTCCCTAGCTTTATGCGATATTTCCCTAAAAATTGTCTTTAATGAATTACCATAAATTATACAAAAATATTCTGCCAAAATATAAATTTAATATTTCGACGATTAAGATAAAGGAAAAATTGTTTAATTACTCATACACATTTTGTTTCCATCCAAACTAAAACTTCTGATGGGATTTAATTAATTCGCCATTTTAACATCTGGACTCTCTGTTTATAGAAATATTCTCAATTAAAAATTGCCTGTAATTTATTCCCCAATAATAAATGAAAATCCTGAAAACAGATAAGAATAGAGAATAAAGAAGGAGTGAATAGAATATTCTGAAACGGCAACGTAGATTCTTCATACGTGGAAATAGAACGACTTTGCTAAGCGATCCAAATAGCACGAAAGGCGACGCATTGTCGTGCAAGAAAATCCAGTGGTTTGACAATGCTGTTTGCCTTCGGTGTCTCGCGCTGTTTCCTGTTGTCACGTCACTTTCTCAAAGACGGCGCGTTTGCGTTTCGATATCCGAGCGCGCATCAATCTCTAGACAAACGCGGTTTCCTAGTGACTTCCTCCGCGGTGTGAAGTCTGGTTTCCGCGGGAACGCGTCGACGCGTTCGACGATTCGCCAGAGGCAGCTGGAGGACGCGGCTTCTAGGTGACATAACTAGACAGCGGACATTCATGCGGGTATAAAATGACGAAATTTGAAGTACGTAATAGATGAAGCACAAAAGACAGTTATTTCAAATTTTACTTAGTCGAAGGAAAGAAAATGGGACTTAAATTTTTCAATTCTGTATTATTTTTAAGTTGATGGCATTAAAAATAATATTAATGAGATAATATAATGTAATTGAGATGGAATATTATCGTAATGGTTAGATTATATTAATATTAAACTATGATGGAAGGAATTCCCCTAGCGATGGTTACTTAAGGTTTGCTTTAAATAAATAAATGGGATAAAAATAGTATTTAATATTTACAATTCTGTATTATTTGTAATTTGACAGTATTAAAAATTAAATTAATGAGATAGAATAACCGATATTATTGTGATAGTTGGTTAGGTTAGGTTAGGTTAGGTTAGGTTACTTCACAATGAAGTAACAGAGTTATTATATTGAGAATTATTATAATAGTTAAACTTAAATATACATTGAATTTTGATACAGAGAAATTCCCTAGCAAGGACCACTTCAATTCTAGTTATTTATAAGCTAACGATATTAAATCTAAATTAGAGCTATTAAATATCCGACATTAACATAATAGTGAACATAAATTAACATTAAACATTGATGTATAATTTTATATAATTAAATAACGTTTAGTAAGACGCAGTAGAAAATATCAGCCTAATTCAGAATTGACAGAAAATAACCTGAAAATTAATTATGACATAAAATTTGCGCAAAATATCTAGAATAAAAACTATATTTTTAAAATATGCTCCTATAACCTCAATTTTATATAAAAATATTTATTTTTACATATATACGTTGTCATGACATAACATAACATAAGCGTAGAACTGTTAAATTGATCAAGATATTTTTCACGTTTACTGAAATTTGCAACCATTTCTGATGAAATTAAGTTTGACATTTATCCAGATAGGAGCCTAATTACACCTGCCTATTTAGTTTTATTATGCCCATTTAATTATTGTTATCTATGTATTCTATACTTAGATACACATTACAGGTCGGTAGTTCCAGTGATAACGAAACTCGTCGCGTGAGCTTCTCCTGCATACACCGACTGCGTTTATGAAATAATGAAATGTATCGTGAATACTAGAGAAAACAAAGATTGAAAATTTCAATTTAAAAAGAAAAAGTTAAATAAATAATAGGAAATAATATAATATTCCTTTTTATTATTCGATACTTTATTGTTAAATTTATTATACTTTGAAGTTTCAAACGCGTATTTGATCTATTATAATAAATCATCGAGAAAGATTTATTTTCTTGTAACTAGTTCGAGCGGGACAACTTATCGCATCGTGGCGCTAGTTGTTCGTGCATCGGGATAAGTTGTGACTAGGAAATAGGGGTCGTGCAATTTTTATTTTATTGTTTTATTACTTTTATACGAAATATCGACATGTACTATGAGGTCTAGTTTATTTCATCGGTCTCAATTTAAACTGTGGGTCCAACTAGTAGCTTGCGAATTTTACCAAAATTACTATGATTATTATTAAAATTACTTGTAATGTATAATCTGGACCAAAACCATGTTTTAAATCGCACGCAATTAGTTTTCTTGAAGAAGTGATGGCTTGTCATCAAATGTTGCCCTAAGATTCCACCATATTTATGTCAAATGCTGTCACTTGTTATCTAGTTTAAATCGACGAAAGTATTTTTTAAAAATATAGAAAAGGTACAAAATACATTCACAAAAATAAGAAAGCAGTAGAAACACATGCTCCTCCAGTGAGGACATCTTGTCGCTCGATTCAGCAACGTAATATCAATCTTGGCATCGACGTGTTATACACATATATATTAACGAAAATAATTTGTGAACTACAGATAGTAATTCAACTCAATTTTTCTTACGAAAAGTGATTATTTTCATTTATAACATTAAGGAACAGTTGTATTTTCTTCTCAGGGAAATCACGTTCCAGTAGCACCCTGAGAAAATCCGCTGCAAATGCCAGAATATTTCGTTTCTAATTCCAAGAGCTGTCAAATTAAATAACCTAACCTCACCTAACCTAGCAATTGCTTTCATTTTCACTAATAATAAGTTGCTTTATTCTTCAGTAACATAGTTAATTTAACAAAAGTTGAGTCCTTCCGATAAACCACCAAACCTGACATAACCTAACAATTGCTTTCATTTTCACTAAATTGATTTTCTTTATTTTCAGCAACACCTAACCTGTCCTAACCTAACTATTACTTTTATTTTCACTAATAACAAGTTGATCTTCCCTGTCTTAAGTAACACAGTTAATTTAACAAACATCGTATCCTTATAATAAACCACCTAACCTAACAATTGTTTCCATTTTCAGTAACAATAAGTTGATTTTTCCCGTCCTCAGCAACACAGTTAATTTAACAAACATCGACTGTACAATGGAACAATTTTTCATCGTTTTTCCGCTAAAAACCAAACTAAATAATTATCGGCAAACAAAATGGCGGCGTTACACGGTCCATTCAGTACACTCGCCGCTCCTAAAGGATTAATCCGTCAAAAAGTTATCTAACAACCAAGGCTTAGAAAATTCTCACATCTGAAGTTCGGAACACGGCCGCAATAAAACCCACCCTCACCCCTAACCTCTCGAAGGGGTTAAGAACAAAGGTACACATTCATCGGCCGATCGAGTGGTCGTACACCGCGTAATCTCCAACCCCGTTTGAACCCGGTTTACTGCGTTTCGGGGGACAAGCCGTTCAATTTCCGCCGCGGACCATAAAACCCTCGGCGTGCAGACGGTAGTGTATATTGCCGTGCATTTAGCCCGTCGCGCGCCGCTGACAGAAGAGGGATTTGCCTTCGTCGCTTTACCGGATTTACCGAGACACCTCGTGAAACACGCCCATGTTTGACTTCAGCTTTTGAGCGACGCCGAAATTTTCACAGGAACTCACCGCCGCGCGACCATACAGAGAAAGAGAGAGAAAGAGAGAGAGAGTTCTTAGACGATGCAGGACTTATCACAGCCGCGTGGAACGACGTGCCGACGGAGAGAATAGATTGTTTGTCGATTTTTAGTCGCCTCGCGCGCTATAAAGCTGGCCGCTCGTAAAACCGAGCTGCGTTTGCAGGGCCTCGTTTCGACGCATTCCCGTTCGCCACGCGTGGATGGTGATCGAAATCGTAGGCAGTTCTGGACCCAGTTCTGTCCCTAAAGAGGGAAAATTCGCGCCATTTCGCGAGGACAAAAGATGATTTGAAGAGGTTTGTAAGCGTTTGTTGGGAGGCCTCCGTGGAACTGGATGAAAGAGTACAAGAGGTGTAGGGAGAGGAGACGTGATAGTCTTTCTAAGACGGTTGGAATTTTATGGAGCGTCCGCTCATGGACAAGTTTGGAGATGTTTGTGGATGTTTGTGGTACAAGTTCCTTGAATCTGGTTGAAGAGAGTTGCAGTTGTTTGAGAGAAATTGGTAATTTTTGAGGATGATCATGGAGTTTGGTGGATGTTGGTGAGAGTTTGAAGATGTTGGTAGGTGTTTGTTCTGTGAGCTCAATTTTAATACTCTAAAACAGGTTGTAGAATATTGGAATTCTTCGAAAATGTCTGCAAATAATTATTTTAGAAAATATTGATAAATGCTTGAAGATGTTGGTAGCTGTTTGTCCTACGAGTTCAATTTTAAAGCTCTAAAACAGATTGTAGGACATTTGGATCCTTTGGAAATGATTGTAAATAATTATTTTAGAAAATATTGATGTATGTTTGAAGATGTTGGTAGCTGTTTGTCCTACGAGTTCAATTTTAAAGCTCTAAAACAGATTGTAGGACATTTGGATCCTTTGGAAATGATTGTAAATAATTATTTTACAAAATATTGATGTATGTTTGAAGATGTTGATAGCTGTTTGTCCTACGAGTTCAATTTTAAAGCTCTAAAACAGATTGTAGGACATTTGGATCCTTTGGAAATGATTGTAAATAATTATTTTAGAAAATATTGATAAATGTTTGAAGATGTTTGTAGCTGTTTGTTCTGCGAGTTCAATTTTAAAGCTCTGAAAAGGGTTGCAGAATATCGGAATTCTTTGGAAATGACTGTAAATAATTATTGTAGAAAATATTAATAAATGTTTGAAAATATTCGTAAGTGTTTGACCTTTGCTTTCAACGAATTTGTAAAGAAGTAAAGTATTTATAAAGTTTGGTGAACGTTGGTAGAAGTTTAAAGCTGTTAGGAAGAAATTGGTAATTGTCAGGGATATTTGTGGAGTTTAATGAATGTTGGTAAAGGTTTGAAGATGTTTGTATGCGTTTCATTCTCGTCTTTAAAGCAGTAAGTTTGATTATAAATAAAACTGTAAAATTAATTGAAAAATATTGGTACTCATTGGTACACACCAACTGCTAGTAACTAGTACGTTTGTCGATAAATATTGTCTTTTCCTGCATATCCCAATTGATATAGAAGATTCCTACATTTATTATATACCATTATTTCACAAAAAAATTCAAGAAATAACACAACTATAGAATGGAATATATTTTAAAACTTACAGAACTTCATATTCCATGCTCTGAAATAATAATTTGAAAAATAAGGAATAAGAAATGTACTCTACTGACATCTGTAATAAACATAGGAACTATGTCCAACTTGATGACGGTAGATAAAAAGTAAAGGACAACAAGAAGTTTTGTACTCCACAAATTTGTAAACGATAGGCTAAATCCTTTAACTAGCAAACCGGTTAAGATGAACTTATAATTCAGAGTACATATTTATTTTACAGTTTGATTATCTTGAAATATTCTTACCATTTCAGTATCATTTATCTTCGATCAATAAGTTCGTGCTCTTCTTCAATCACAGTCGATTTTCAAATCCCTTATAAACGATAGATGGTAAATTAGAGAACTACTGAGCCAATGAAACGATGTAGCCAGATGCGTCGTGCCTAATAGGATTAAAATTAACTTAGGGGGCCATATGGTCTGACTGAGTCACCTTAAATACCTACGTACTGTAATGCCCAATATCAATAGTAATCAAAGAAAAATAATCACGATAGAAACCAGAGTTAGGATTTTATAAACTAGGGTTCATATAGAATTGTAATTGCAAAATATAAATGTAAACATAATGTAATGTGTAATGTGTAAATGCAAAATATAATGTAATATGTTATCTCAAGATATTAATATTTAAAAATTAAAAATTTATGGTTGATATGTCTGAACATAAGATGCAAAAGTCTATAAAACAATAAATTCATTTTATATTGCATGAGTCATTATAGGTGGCGCAAGAGGAAGTATTGATTTCTCTAGACTGGTACTTCATATCGTATAGCTTGAATATACTTGCGTGTTGTATTTTGCTTATACTCGTAGTTCTACATTTTATTCGTGATTGATAATACAAATATACATATATTACATTTCCAAACATTTTCCTTTGAATTTTATCGTGAAGCGGTTAAAAGAAAGTTAAGGTTTAATCACTACAGATTCGGTCAATAATGTATAATTTTCGGCATGATTATAAAAAAAGACCATTTGGCTTTGGAAATATAGATGAGGGTCGGTTTATTCGAGCAAGAAGAAACGAAGAATCGCGTAAAAGACAAAGAACTAGCAATTTTAATTCGAACAGAAAACTACCAGAGTCCTTTTTTAAAACACAAGAAAAAAGTTTGTATACGAATCTGTTTATGTTTAATGAATGATTATGTTGTGATTGTTGTTTATAACTTGTTCATAATTTAATTCTAGAAGTGAAATCAAGTTCTGTAAAAGAAGATCGAATGAGTAGGTTAGTAAAATGGAAAGCTGAACGTGAAAAAGTTAAAAAGTTTGAACAAGCTAAGAAAAAGCCACCTTTTATTGTTGGATTAGTACATCACAAAATATATTCACCACTCAATAAAGATACAAAGAATATAGTATGTAATCATCAGTCGAAAAGAATTACAAGAGCAACAAAAAAGAATTTAATTAATACATTTGCAAAGAAAGTAAATTCAGAAGATTTAAATAAGAATTCAAAAAATATAACTAAGGAAGCCAAAACAAGTCGAGCAAGTCGAAATAGGAATGATCTATCTTTTATTAATAAAATTGCTACAGAATTCCCAAAAGTACCTTTATTTGGCAGGGTACCATTGTACAGTATGTCACCAGCTACAGTAATGCCTTTAATTAAACAAAGGTCAATGGCAAGGAATAGAAAAAGTAATGAGGAATTTAATGTTAATATTATGAAAGACAGTCCTAGAAAATGTAGATTATCAAAGTTATCATTTGATGGCAAAAGAGCCTTTAATTTACGTAATAGTACTACTAATAATAAAAATGACAACAAAGTAGCAAAACCGATACAAAACCAAACAATAAAATCAACACAAAACAGAACCAATACAAAAACACGTTCTTCTCCAAATTATAATATATCTATAGTACAGTCAAATTCTCAAAGTAAACAAGCTTCTTTTTCACCTTATATTGTTTCTAGACGTGGAATAAACAATGCTAGCAAAGAAGAACTAAAACGTGGTCTTAATCCTGATTGTTCATTAAATGATGATACTCCTACAAAGGATACTGTCATGAAAAATTTAAATAGAGAAGCAAATAGATTAAATAAATTACATGAAAAATGGATGAAGCCAATCACTAAAAAGAAAACCACTGATAGAAAGAAAGTTGTAGCTACTAAATCAAGTGAACTTATATGTGATTTAAACCGAGTTCTAAGAAATAAATATGGAAAGAATGAAAGTCGTAAAATTGTAAAATATAAAACAAAATCTATATCTATTGATTCAAACAAAAAGAAAGTTGCACCTATGGAACATGGTAAAAGATTAAGTTTACTGCGAAATGTACGATTATCTAAAACAATAAATAAAACAAAAAGTCCCTTAACAATAATGAAAATAAGTAAAATGCGTAAAATACCCAAGGTTCAGTTAAATGATTCAATATCTTACATCAATTCTAATCAAACCCCTAAGGGAAGTACATTGAAACAACAAAAGAAATTACATAACATAGTATATGGAATGAAATCAACAAATGAAGTGAATGTTAATGATCCTATTGCTCTAAATAAAGTATCAGTTAATGAAGAAAGAAATACAAAATTAGATTTAGCTGTAGTATTGTCAAGAATAGATGATTATGACAATATATTGAAAGAAAAGGTAGAGAAAAATGTTGATACGAGTAACAAAGAAGACATGGAGGAACATAATTCAGCAACAAAAGTTCTGCGAAATAGAATTGTTACTTCAACAGATACTCCTATAACTAAAAAGAGATCCTTCAGAAAACTGGATATTAATCTAAAAGAATTGGAGCATAAAGAAAATAAAACTCCTTTAGAAAAGAGAAAAACTAGAACTATTCTTAAGCGTGACATTAAAAATAATGAAAAGACAGATATAGATAATTTTGATAATAATATATCTTCAAACAAAACTAGTGGCATGAGAAGATCTACTAGAAGTATAAAATTTTCTGATTCTGTTCAGTTTAAGTAAACTAATTCATTTTCTTCAAATCTAATATTTTACTAAATAAATCTTATTACAGAAAAGGAGCACAGTGATTGTGAAACATATAAGGAAACATTACTTATGACTCCTTATGCTAGAAAGAAAATATATTCCAATAACAAAGAATAAGATAGTGTATTTAAAGAAGATCCTGTTTCTTTGGGCATGGAAAAGAAACAATTATTTTATCTTAATTTTAAAATAAAATTAAAAAATTTAACATAAATTTAAATATAATTCTATTTCAGCTCCAAAGTATATTAGAAGATTACAAAATAGAAAGGTACGATCTGACATTCACTAATATCTTTATCTATATCTTTATATTCAGTATATAAAAGTATAAAATTTATATGATTTTTAATATTTAACTTCAATGTTTATTATTCATTTTAATCATAAAGATTTTAAATGTTGACACAGATTGTTTTCTTATTTGTTTAATTCTAAAACTTTAAACTTTACCAAATTTGATTGTACTGAATGATATATTTTTTACATAAAAATAGTCATATTTATACAATAAAATTTGAACATCTCTGTTTTAAAAAAATCTCAAGTGTATGAATACAAATTACTTATTTCTAAAATAAAATATTTGAACAATTTTCTGGAGAAATTGTCATTTTTTACTAATATATTGTAGTTAATTACATTTATTGTTATATTTTTTATAATTTTAATGTATTCACTGTCATTTATACTTTTATGCAATTTGAATAGTCTTTAATTTAATCTTCTTTCTACTTGTCTGATTGAAGATAATAATATATAAAATAATAATGTTATATCTATATCTTTTTGTTAAAACTTCGTGAAATTAATACATTTAAAAAGTTTTATGAAAAAAATGTCAAAAATTGATAACATTAGTTATGCTACAGCAGAAAATATAAACTTAATTTTTAGTTGATAAACAATAAAATTTTACTCGTACGAGAGTATAATTCGTAACGTCGAATCATCAAATTTTTAAGACATAATATAATTTGTAGATTGAAACTGAGCATAATGAAAACTCTAGTCTTTATAAGATTAGTATTTAAGTAATTAAACTCTTTAAAGAAGATCTGTAATGGCTTATATCACAATGTATGGAATAGATGTGTTATCTGATGTATTAGATTTATTAATTTAATTGCATTTTTTGATGTTCTAGGATTTTGAATGTACTCGTATTATTGAATGTTGATTCCAGTATTATCGAGTTAGCATTCAATACAATTACAATATCAGTAGAGATTAACATTAAAGGCATATTTAATTATAAAGTTACAAATGAATTATTTAGCAATCTAACGTATTCTAAAATATGGGGTTCTATATTTCTCCTTTAGTCTATCTTATAAATAATTAAATTCCACAATGATTCCTCCACGAATCTAAATCAAGCTTTCACCTTGAGTTCCCGTAGGTTTTTGCACAATAATCTTACATATGGGTCGTAGAAACCTTATTGGTAATCCAGTACTTATGTCAGAATGACAATTATTTTTCTTTTTGAGGAACGTGTCTCTTTCTCTAGATATATAGTTTGTGCACAAAATTTATCGTCTGTAATTCATGTTAAACATTCTATATTCGCAAAGAACTATTGTGGAATCTATTATACCTATACGGGACAAATCATCATAATATATAACGTAGAAAAATTTCATAACCTAATGGAGTATCATAGTGACTGCAGACTTTATGGCATAAGTTTATCATTGTTGAATAATATCGAATGTAACAAAAACCAAAAATTCTGTAAGAAATGTATATTCCTTAACTTTTCCTTAGAATAAAAAGCTATTTACGAAACTACTTAAAGTACTATCTTTGTTATGATTATTAAAACGTAGTTATAATTTCAAGCAGTGTAAATACTCCAATCTTATTTTATGTTGAATCGGTAACGTTGAAAATGACACTAAAGTGGTAAGGAAACTTCAATGCCTCCAAATCATGTTACACATATGCATTTGGTGATAAGTTTACTTTGTATCTCTATGGTATATATATAATTTAGATTTGTGCAGTGTTAAAAATATTAAATGCCTCATTTTAATTATGTAAAATTTATCAAGACTCGGTAAAATACCTTCAGTCAATTACAATATTCAACGTGAATTTTAATTCTTCCTATCCATTGAATATTCCATGTTAAGTTTACTTTCCTGAACACGAATCCATAATCGAAATTGCTCTGTCACGTTTAATTTCCGAAAAACACGAGTTTTTCTAAAAGGATATGACGTTTGGCTAAAATGAAGTATTACATAAAAAGCAATATCTTACACTTTGTGCGTAGTCTTTAGCTTGGTATCGTTTACCAAAAATTATTTTCTGGAAAAGGATAACAAGCTAAGAGCTACGCACAAAGTTTAAGATATTTCCTATCTTTTGTAAACTTTCGATGTTTCAGTTAAACATTTGACGATTTTTGAGGCTGCGAGAGGTAAGTGGATGGAATTCTTGGCAATGATGTCATTCAAATACAGTTATAGATCATAAAAATGTATAAATAATCCAATTTGTTATTAATAATAAATTGTTCATAGTGTAAAATTATAATACAAGAAGAGAATTAATTCATTGGGTATTACTTGAGCAATATCATACTAGTGTTTAAATGTACCTATAATTTGCAAAAGCGTAAAAATTATTACACTTATTTCTAATAACAAATTGATCTCACCGTTAATGTATAATACAAGTGGAAAAATTATTAAATTATAGCCTATTACTAGTATATATAACGTATTTGCGTGAAAATGTATCTATAATTAGCAAAGGGTTAATAAATTCCTACATTTATTGTTAATAACAAATATTTTGCAACGTATATTAACGATAAAAGTAAAAAAGTTAATCAATTATTAGCTACTACTTAAACAAGCGACATATTCGTGTTAAAATGTATCCATAACTTACAAAAAGTTAATAAATCATTAAATTTATTGCTAATAATAAATTAAAATTGTTGATAACAAATAGTTTGCAAAGTATATTAACGATAAAAGTCAAAAAAGTTAATAAATTATTAGTTATTACAGCGGAAAAGTAACTTTTAAAGGAATCGGTAAAGTTCGGAAATTTTCGCCGATCCTCGGTCGGCCGCCGCTATATAAGGGGCCCGCGTGAAGGCTCGAGCCAGTTGTCGCTTCGACTTCGGAGGGTCCGCGTTAATATTTTTCTTTCAGGTACTAATTATTTTTTGTTTCAGCTTTTAATTATCTTTCTTCTTTCAGATTCTATTTCTTTTATTCTAGATTTCATTGTTTGTGCATTCGAATATTTTGTACAATATTCGAATGCTTCGTCGTTGGTTTATTTGTATATCATCGTTGGCTTGATCAATGGCTATTCAATGGCCATTGTCTACTCTCTTGAATAATTTAATAATAATTCCTTCTTTCAGGTACTAATTATTTTTTCTTTCAGGTTTTAATTATCTTTCTTCTTTCAGATATTATTTCTTTCATTCTAGTTTTCATTGTTTGTGCATTCGAGTATTTCGTACAATATTCGAATGCTTCGTCGTTGGTTTATTTGTATTGTATATCATCGTTGGCTAGATCAATGGCTATTCAGTGGCCATTGTCCACTCTCTTAAATAATTTAACAATAATTTCTTCTTGCAGATTTTATTTTTTTCATTCTATGTGTCTTTGTTTCAGCATTCGAGTATTTCGTATAATATTCGAATGCTTCGTCGTTGGTTTACTTATGTCTCATCGTTGGCTAAATCTTTCCTTTCACAAATTTTACGACTTCCGTTCGATTTGTTTTCGTTAGAGCGTTCGAGTATTTCGTATAATACTCGAGCGCTTCCTCGTTGGTATGTTTATATCTCACCGTTGGAATGTTTCTGTCTCGTAGTTATGTTGCTCAGGTCTCGTCGTTGGCTTGCTCGTTCCATTTGGTTATTATCCTTGATGGTTTCCTCGTACTAATCCCTTTCCTTTCAGCTACATATTAACAATAATATATTCTGTTTTAGCTTTTAGGTTTCTCAAGATTCTGTTTGCGACACATCAATGAACGATGCGTGCGTTTACTTTTAAGTAATCATAAGATAGATCCATAGACTAAGTATCATGTGCGCGCTGTCTGTACAAAGGTAAGCTACCTAATTTGGAGCGAAATTTATAAATTCTCTATCATTTTCTTATCCCCCTCGTTTAGCAAATAGAACATAATTGTTCTCGCGATAATCGCGATCGTTCGTAAGTACCGACTAGCCTACGCGACGTGCTCTCGTGTACTCGATAAGTACATGCTTCGTAAGTCATCCTCACGACTCGTCTCCGACACTCATTTCCAGTCACTGTCAATCTCGTCATGCATCGGGTTCCAGGGTGACCCCCTCGGATCAGTGCGTCTTCTGACCTCGACGGGGCGGTCCGCTGCCTAAGTCGTACGCGACTGGGGCTCGGGCACATGCTGGCTGACGGACTAGTACCATCTACGGTTAGACCACAGGGATGATTAAGTTCTACCCCGTGTGGCTGGGATGCGAAGTGTCTGTCTTGGCCGGCAACCGCCCAGCAGGGCCCTCGCGTTGACACTAGAAGTTTCATTGGTTCAGGGACTATCCTTGGTCCACGTGTAAGTCTTGGCGAGTGCGACAGTGACTGGAATTGAGCTAGGCCCGATCGGGAGTGTGCCGAGGTATGAAGTTATCTTTGTACACGGGAGTACATCGCCTAGGCTAGTCGGTCTTTCGAATAATCGCGATCTCGTTCGGGCGCGTCGCGATTTTCTATTAGCTCGCGTGTTTGATATTTCATTCCCTATTTTTATGGGAACTTGAAAATATCTTAGCGTTGCGACAGTAGGGTTTCAGTATACCGAACCGAAACCCCTTTTGTAAGGCACGAAATATAATGAAGTGTCAGTAGAGTCATTTTAACTTAATTCGCTTCAAGTTAGACTAGGGTACCTTTGATACAGATAGCACCAGCAGGTTGCGCCACTAGGGCGCATGTCGGGCCTCGATGCGTAGCCACCTCCACGTGGTGAGACCTGGTAATTGGTATCGTTTTCCTTTGGGAAACGATATCAAGCTAAGAGCTACGCACAAAGTATAACATATGGCCTATCTCTTGTGAATTTTCGCTGTTCCATTTGAACTTTGAAGGCAAAGAGTAGGCGAAATTTGCATGACAGATACTTTGACAGTACGAAAGTAACAAATTACTCAATTTCTACGATTAATTTATGAACTTCTATAGGTGGATCGTAAAGCTGGATCTTTGTGCAACATTCTCATGCAATTTTTGCATATAATTTGGTTCTAACCAATTTACTATTATTAATTACTTGACGGCGTCCGGGATTTCACAATAACGGTCGGCCCGATTCAAAATAAATAATTGTGAACAAAACTAGTAGCAAAATGCGAACAAAAATGATATGTGAATATTCTCAATGATTTTGTTTTTATAATGTGCACGTATAATTTGTAAATTAATTGTATAGAAGATTGTAATTAATGGAAAACCAATAGTGTTATCGACATGAGTTGGAACTCTCTGGGAAATAAATGCACGTAACTAATTAATTTAGAAGAAATGAATATTCGGAATTATATTAGAATGTTCGTAAAGGACGCGCCTTTACGATGCAGGTATAAAAGTTGATAAATTAATCGCAAAAATTGTTTAATTTGTTAATTTTCTAATGCCGAATGAAAATTGAGGAAACAACGGTAGATGCTATCTATAATTTTACACTGGAAGCTTGTGTTCCAGTGAAAAATCATAGCTGGCGCTAACGGAGCATAAGCTACGAGTGTAAGGTTACAGGTCGCACTTACCGTCGTTTCCCAAATTTTTATTCGGCATTAAAAAATTACCAAATTACACAATTTCTGCGATTAATTTATGAACTTTTGTACTTGCGTCGTAAAGGCACGTCCTTTACAAACTTTTAAATATAATTTTCTATATTAGTTTCTTCTTATTTAATTTATTACAAGTAATTATTCTCCGAATGTTCGAACTGAGTCGAAAATATTATTGGTTCTTCATTAATTACTATTTTCTATGCAATTAATTAATAAATTACATGCGCACATTGTATAAACAACATCCTTGGGAACATTCTCAAATGAATTTTGTTCGTATTTTATTTCTAGTTTTGTTCATAATTAATTATTTTCATGGAGAATCGTGCCGATCGTTGTTGTGAAATCGCGGACATCATCAAGTAATTATTCATAACAAAATAATTACCATCAAATTATGTGCAAAAATTGCGTAAGAATGTTGCCCAAAGATCCAGCTGTCTGATCCAATTATTAAAGTCCATAAATTAATCGCAGAAATCGAGTAATTTGTCAATTTTCCAATTGCCGAAGCATCCATCCTTTTCTAGTCGCTTGCTGTCCTTGTCACAAGGACAATACTTTTACCGCTTCTGGGCAATACTTTTGCCGCCTTTGGACAAAACTTTTGCCGTTTCTGGACAATACTTTTGCCGTTTCTGGACAATACTTTTGCCGCCTCTGGACAAAACTTTTACCGTTTCTGGACAATACTTTTGCCGTCTCTGGACAAAACTTTTGCCGCTTCGGTGGACAATACTTGTGCCGCCCCTGGACAAAACTTTTGCCGCTTCTGTGGACAATACCTTTGCAGCTCGGCCGTTAAATTTTCGACCGATTTCGCGACTTTGTATTAGGATAACATAACATGATAGGAGGTCGCTCGACGAGACAGTTCCAAGAAATCACGTCATTTCCAAGAACTGTCAGACAACGCTTCTGTAGCCTGGCCGTAAAATTTTCGGTGGATTTCGCGATTTTGTATCAGGATAACATAACATGACAGGAGGTCGCTCGACGAGACAATTCCAAGAAATGACGTCATTTCCTAGAATTCTCGAGCGATACTTTTGCAGCCTCTGCGAGAATTTTTCGACCGATTTTGCGACTTTGTGCTAGGATAACATAATATGATAGGAGGTCGCTCGCCGAGACAGTTCCAAGAAATGACGTCATTTCCAAGAATTCTCGGACAATACTTTTGCAGTTTCAGCGAGATATTTTTGGCCGATTTTGCGATTTTTTATTAGGATAACATAACATGAAAGGAGGTCGCTCGTCGTGTCAGTTCTAAGAAATGTCGTAATTTCCAAGAATTTTCTGGACAATAATTTTGCAACACGGCGAGAAATTTTCAGGAAATTTTGTCGCTTTGTATTAGGGTAACAGAACATGATAGGAGGTTGCTCGCCGACCTATTCCATGATTTTACACCATCTCCAACAATTCTCTGGACAATACTTTTTCTACTTTGTACTACATTTTAATAATTTTACTTACCTTATACTTACCTTGCTTACTTATCTTCCCTTACTTGGATTCCTTTCCTTACTTACAAGGAGTGTGCTAGTCCTTCAGGTCACCGATTTTGTTGAAATTTTGCAGGTTTGTAGATATCGTTATGCAGTTTAAGAAAATATATTATTATAGCCGAAATTACTAAATAGTCTTTAAGATATTTGCGATTAAAGTTTCATTACATCGTTAATTAAATATTTATTTCTAACGTGTTTAAAATTAAGTTGTAGCGTAACTGGGACGATCGAGATTTGATTTACTGGAGGACCAGGGTTCGATTCCCGACTATAGTTTTGATCATTTTTTTAAATATATTTTTTGTTTTGCATTTATTTTTCGCTTATGAAAATATTGTAAATACACAATTATAAATAAAATTTCTTAATAACAAAAATTATATTTTACGCTTTCTTATGCTAGTATATATTTATTACAAAATAATAAGAATATTATGCAAGAAAAATACTTTTCTACAGCAATCTTATTTACTACAGAAAATACAAAACTATAGCTCGTGTAAGTATTAGTTATTAAATTAAACATTGCATAAGAATGTTGCCTATAATTCCAACTTTGCTGTGCAACTATAAATGTTCATAAATTAATTAGAAAAGCTTGGAAATTTATTAATTTTCTACTACCGAATAAACCAAAATTTTACCGCCTACGATCAGCGCCATCTATGATTTGGCTCAAAAATGAAGAAAGTGATAAGAATATAGAATAGGCGAGGAGATCGCCGAAGAGCTCGTCACGTGGCAGACGAGGACAGAGAGGGGATAGGAAAGGATAGAAGGACTCCGACAGTGAAAAATTAATTAATTACTCAATTCTATAATTAATTTATGAACTTTTATAAGTTCATTGCAAAGCTGGAACTCCAGGCTACATTCTTATATATTTTTCGTAAGGAATTTAGCTCTAAATTGTTAGTTATTAATTTTTGTTTGATGGTGTCTATGATTTCGTAACGGCGGCCATCACGATCTTCCGTGAATATATTTAATACTAAACGAAACTAGAATCAAAATGTGACTTAAGTTATATGAGAAGATTCGCAAGAACATTATTTTTATAATGAGTGCATAAAGTTTCATAAATTAATTGCGTAAAGGATAGTAATTAATGAAAAAACAATGGCGTCTTCGACAATCTTCGACAACAATTCAAATACTACGCAGAACAATTATTAATAATTAATTAATGGGGGAAAAATTTCTATCGAAAAATATATTGGAAAGTTCGTAAAGGATCTACCTTTACGATGCAGTTATAAAAGTTCATAAATTATTCACGGATATTGAGTAATTAGTGAATTTTCCACTACCGATTTGATTTATTAATATATATTCGGAGCACATAACCAGAGTTAGTAAACTGATATCAGAGCCGTCTATGTTCTCGTTTCGGAACTTGAGCTTCGAGTCTAAAATCATAGATGGCTCTGATATCAGTTTACTAACTCTGGTTATGTGCTTCGAATATATATTAATAAATCAAATCTGTAGTGAAAAATTCACTAATTACTCAATATCCGTGAATAATTTATGAACTTTTATAACTGCATCGTAAAGGCAGATCCTTTACGAACTTTTCAATATATTTTTCGATAGAAATTTGTCCCCAATTAATTAATTATTAATTATTATTCTACGGAGTATTTGAATTGTTGTCGAAGACGACATTGCTTTTTCATTAAATACTATCCTTTACGCATTTAATTTATGAAACTTTATGCAATCATTATAAAAAAAATGTTCTTGCGAATCTTCTCATATAACTTTTGATCACATTTTGCTTCTAGTTTCGTTTAGTATTAAATATTTTCACGGAAGATCGTGATGGTCGCCGTTACGAAATCATAGACGCCACCAAATAAAAATTAATAACCAACAATTTAGAGGTAAATTCTTGACGAAAATTATACAGGAATTCAGCCTGATGTTCCAGCTTTGTAACGAAGTTATAAAAGTTCACAAATTGTTTACGGAAATTGAGTAATTAATAATTTTTCACTGCCGGAGCCATTTTATCCTTTCCTAACCTCTCTCTGTCCTTGTCTACCACGTGACGAGCTCTTCGACGCCCTCCTTGCCTATTTTATATCCCTATTACTTTCTTGATTTTTGAGCCCAAATCATAGATGGCGCTGATCGCAGGCGATAAAATTTTTATTCCAACTGGATACTATAAATCAATTGGACAGTAGAAAATTAATAAATTGCCAAGTTTTTGTAATTAATTCTTGAACATTTATAGCTGCAGAGCAAATTTGGAATTATAGGCAAAATTCTTATACAATGTTTAATTTAATAATTAATACTTAAATGAACAATAGGTTTTGTATTACCTGTAGTAAATAAGATTGCTATAGAAAAGTATTTTTCTTGCATAATATTCTTATTATTTTGTAATAAATATATACTAGCATAAGAAAGAGTAAAAAATAATTTTTTTTTAAGAAATTCTAATTACAATTGTTTATTTACAATGCGAAATGAATGCAAAATAAAAAATATATTGAAAAAACTATCGAACCTACTGGGACGGGAATCGAACGTCGGTCTTTCATTATAGCAATTATCGATCGTCGCCGTTACGATACAACTTAACTTGGAACACATTAGAAAGAAATGTATAATTACGAAAGTAATAAAACTTTAATCGCAAATATCTCAAAAACTATTGAGTCGTTGCGGCTATAATGATATGTTTTCTTAAACTGCATGACGATATCTACAAAGCTGCAAAGATTGAACTAAATCGAAGGACTTGCACACTCCATGTTACCTTAATTCCTCTTCATATAAATACCATTTAAACAGATACTACTCAATCACAAATTCCAAGGGGAACATTGAAAATTCACAAGAGATAGGAAATATCTTAAACTTTGTGCGTAGCTCTTAGCTTGGTATCGTTTCCCAAAAATTGCATTTTGGAAAACGATACCAATTACCAGGTCTCACCCCGTGGAGGTGGCTACGCATCGAGACCCGACATGCGCCCTAGCGGCGCAGCCTGCTGGCGCTATCTGTATCAAAGGTACCCTAGTCTAACTTGAAGCGAATTAAGTTAAAATGACTCTACTGACACTTGATTAAATATCGTGTCTTACAAAAGGGGTTTCGGTTCGGTATACTGAAACTCTACTGCCGCAACGCTAAGATATTTTCAAGTTCCCATAAAAATAGGGAATGAAATATCAAACACGTGAGCTAATAGAAAATCGCGACGCGCCCGAACGAGATCGCGATTATTCGAAAGACCGACTAGCCTAGGCGATGTACTCCCGTGTACAAGGATAACTTCATACCTCGGCACCCTCCCGATCGGGCCTAGCTCAATTCCAGTCACTGTCGCACTCGCCAAGACTTACACGTGGACCAAGGATAGTCCCTGAACCAATGAAACTTCTAGTGTCAACGCGAGGGCCCTGCTGGGCGGTTGCCGGCCAAGACAGACACTTCGCATCCCAGCCACACGGGGTAGAACTTAATCATCCCTGTGGTCTAACCGTAGATGGTACTAGTCCGTCAGCCAGCATGTGCCCGAGCCCAAGTCGCGTACGACTT